>NC_079979.1:6488641-6729124 GCF_029852145.1 Microplitis mediator
TATAACGTATGAATATATATTTTCCACTCATTATTAAATAAATAATATTCAATATTAATTAATGTTAATTATTCCCAGTAAAACAATAATTTATATCACAGTGCGTTATTCTCTTCAAAAAGAACAGCCATATTAAAACAAACGACTATAATTATTATTATTATTATTTATAGGTATGAAAATGTAGACATAGTATGGCAGAAATGATAACTATACTCAAATGCAGACATACTGAGTATGTCAGCACTGTCAGCTAGGGAAAAGTGCGGACTGACATAGTTACAAAAAACAATGTCCCCACCGGGCTTCCGTAGCTGCCAGTATACCCCTGTATACTGTGTAAGACTGCTACTGCTCCGCTGCCAGTATACCTCGTATACTGTGTATGACTGCTCTGCTACTGTTACGTCCTCGTCACCCTTCAAACGTTTTGGCATTTAAAAAACACATAAAATGCATTATTATTCTGGGAAATGCCCAGCATGAATAAATCATACGGACCATCCCCGTATGATACTCCTATGGAAATGTATTATTTTATTTTATAATTTAATTTTGTTAGGTAGATACATGTATCTGAGCGTATTCGCATAAATATGATTAATATATATGTGTATATGGGAGATACTTGTATATAAATATATATGTGGATAGAACTTTCATTGAACAATTACGCATTATAACATTCAAATAACTGGAATAAACATAAACGTATAAGAATATACAAATATAAATAGTTTATAAGAATTTCATATCTATAAAAGAATAACTTAATATTCAAATAAAACATTTGTATTCGCATATATACAGGTGACATATGCGTATATATATGTATATATATATATATATACATATATATATATATATATATATATATATATATATATATATATATATATATATATATATATATATATATATATATATATATATATATATATATATATATATATATATATATATATATATATATATATATATATATATATATATATATATATATATGTGTGTGTGTGTGTGTATAGAAATATATATATGCGAGTATAAATATAATTAAAATATATAAAAATAATATTTCCACAAATAATCATTTACAATAAAATATATACGTAAATATACATCAACTCTACGTGCATGTACTACATACACAAATATATATATACATATAAACATTGCATGTATGATATAAAACATACATATATTTCTCTATACAATTAAAACTAATTACAAATATATTTATCAATAAACAGAAATACTGCATGTATGACATATACATAATATTAATCTACACTGAGAAAAAAAAATACTATTTTCCAAACAAGAATTTCTTGGTCCAAGAAATTCGTTCAAAATATTTATTTTTTTAGTATTAATTATCAATTTCTTGAGAGAAGAGCATGAAATTTATTTTTGTTATTATATGAATTTGATATCATAATATGAGTAAACAAAAGAATAGCTTTACTTGAATTAAATAAAAATTATTTCCTTCAATTCTACGAATTCTTGAGACAAAATTATATATTCTTGAAAATTATCAAGAATATACGTTCTTGTATCAAGTAAATGTTCTTGATAAAAGTATTTTTTTTTCTCAGTGTACTATCCAGTAGGTATTCAATTAATACACCATCTTGTACGAAAGAGAGCATACAAATAGGCGAGACAAACATATGAGTGGGCGTCAGGAATAACATGCGGTAACCTGAGTACTGGGCGGAGTAAAACAATAAGAGCGAGGCCCAGAATAAATAAGTAAACGCCTGCAGCAAGAGTAAGTTATCAACTTACTCCGGCTGTTATCCTAATACTAAAAATCAAGAAAAGATCGTTCAGAGGGCTGTAAAACCCTCAAATTTCAGAATAACCAAAATTATAAATTCATCTATTATTTAGTGCTCGTAGCATTTTGGTCTTGTATAATTTAAAATTTACCTATAACTTTCAATAATTTATTTATTAACAAATTTATCGGATGACGACAGCATCTCAGATTTGTTTAAATAAATATGATTGCTTATAAAGCATATCATATTTATTTAAATAAATAATAATTCTCGGTACTTCATCTCCGATAACGCCGGAAGAGCTGGATCATCGATAAATTTTTTGATGAATAAACAATAACTATGGGAGAGCGTTTCTGCGTCTTTTCTCATAGCCCCTACCATAGGGCCCATCTAATATTACAAAGATGAAAAAAGTCACTGCAGCCGCTAATTAATCAGTTCGTTTTTACGCTTCGTTACTGCCGGGTGTGACCCCGTTTTTGAAGTTTTTTTTATAAAGTATTATTTTCGGGTGTGATCCCACTCTGCGTCCAATCAAGGATATTCAAATTTTATCATTCATTCAATTTCAAGAATATTTCAAATTTTATCATTCATTCAATTTCAAGAATATTTCAAATTTTATCATTCATACAATTTTCAAGGACATTTCGATTTTCACCACTACAAGTTTCAATTCAAGAATATCAATAAATTCAAATTCATCCCCTGCGTTAAAATAAAAGGGTGCAGTGATTTTTATTTGTTTGTGAAGTGAAATTTATGGGCAATTAAAATAATTTAATTAAAATTTATTAGTGGAAACTTATAAAATCCAGTGACATTAAAACAAGTTTGTGAAGTTTTATTTTTAGGATTTCTTTTAAAATCACAACAAAAAGGTAACGATTTTTGCTCACGAAAGTATGCTCTCTTTCCCTTTTACAATAAATCAGAATTTTGTAAACAACTTGTGAACAATTGAATTGTTCTCTCTCAGTACACTAAATATATCTTTTTGTTTGTTTCAATAAATCTAATAAATATACATTGCATGCATATTCTTGAACGAACCTTCCAATCAAACACTAGTTATAAACATAAACGATAAAACTAACGTTATTTTATATTAATTCGAGTGGATCTAATAAAATTCGATGTTTTGTTGTGTAACTCCATCTAGAACCTAGTTGAGTTATCCGACGGACAGAGTTGAAATTTGTTAGATTGATCGTTGACAATTAAAATCTGTTCAACTCAGAACTATTATTCAAATTAATAATTATTTATCTGAATTCAATTTAGAATATTCTAGTACTTAAATAAATTTGTTTTACTATTCTACGATCAAATCATTGAAGGTTTAGTTAATAATTAATTTCTTTTTTTTTTTTTATATTATTGAATATTTAATCTACCAAAGTAATAAAACATTAGATATTAAATCGGTTAATATCAAGCCAAGATTTATCAATTCAAAAGAATAAATAAACATAATTTTCTTTTTTTCCTCTTTCTTTCCTTCATGTATTGAAATTCATCCAAATCAAACTAAAACCATTAAACTAAAATTCATTAACAGTTATATTCAAATGAGGAGTTATTTAAAAGAAATATTTAATTCGTCTAATTGGTTCAATTTTGATTAATTTGTTCTGAATTTCTATTTGAAAACCTATTCAGGATCAGAAATTCACTCATCGATTCATTTCCATAAATTAAAATTCGAGTGTAGCAAAGATTTTATTCAAGGCATTTTTTTGTGCTTTTGATTGTTGTTTTCCTATTAGAGTTTCTCAATTAATCGAAATTTAATTGACATCATTGAATGTTATTTCAAGTAAAATCATCCTACTTCCTTACCCTTTCCTCTTATCTAGGAAAATAGCTATCTTAAAACTTCCCGTAAAACACAATGATTACAGATAGCAATTAAGAGATCGACCCCAGAGGTGGTCAATGATCCTTTCGTTGGTTCGCTGAGTGTATTAAAATTTTCCTATAATTATATCATTTCCTTTCTGTCTATTTAACCCTGTTGAACATAAAGTAAAACAAAGAGGTTCAAACACTCAAATTCATTAAATCATTTGATATCATTATTGTTTTTTTTTTATGAACTCGTAAAGGAATCCTGTATCCTGAGTTTAGAACAAATTAATTGTTATATTTTCTTTCTCAACGACTAAACCATACTCTGAACTTTTATTGAGAGCGTTTTTCGAGACACGAATTGTTATCAAAATGTTTTCGAACAGAGCCAATGACGCCAAAGCTACGCAGGCCTAAGGGCTCTGTTCCAAAACTTGAGTATTGCGATTGCTACTCCTGTACGGAGTACGCTAAGATTTGTTCTGGTGAACGTTATCACCGACCTTTAATAAGACCTAACTTATTATTTGTAAGAAGGGATATTTCCCTTACTAAACCTCTTAATCTAAAGAAGTTGAAATATAGATTGATCCCGATCACCGAGGTCGAGAGACCTTTGCCTTTAATATATATAAGCGAAGCAGATCCACGGTTCCATTTCTACGCAGACCAATTCCTGTCCGGACCTTCGCAATTGGAACCATATACGGGGGTACCTGACGATCACGTGGAATTGATAATTCTGGAGTAATTCAAGGAAAAGGTACCTTTTAAAATAGGTCCCCCTTTTCCCACCAATGTGAGTAGAAATAAAATTTTAATTCAAAGATCAGAAGTTATTCCCGGGAATCAGTAGATTCCCAAAAATACTAAAATAACAACTACTTTCCCCATCGGCCCAAATATCACCGGGCCATAACACTACCGCTGCCAGTATACCCCTGTATACTGTGTAAGACTGCTATTGCTCCGCTGCCAGTATACCCCTGTATACTGTGTAAGACTGCTACTGCACCGCTGCCAGTAAACCTCGTATACTGTGTAAGGCTGCTACTGTTCCGCTGCCAGTATACTCCGTATACTGTGTAAGTCTGCTCTGCTTTGCTGCCAGTATACCCCGTATACTGTGTAAGACTGCTATTGCTCCGCTGCCAGTATACCCCGTATACTGTGTAAGACTGCTACTGCTCCGCTGCCAGTATACCCCATATACTGTGTAAGACTGTTCTGCTTTGCTGCCAGTGTACCCCGTATACTGTGTATTGCTGCTCTGCTACGCTGCTTCTTCTGCTGCAGCTGGAATTTCTTCCAGCTTTAATGCTTTCAATTTCAGCTCCCGAGTATTTTTCCCTTACGGTACTTTTACTTTCTACAAGATATTGTCCGATAGTGAGCTGATCTGATCTTACCGTGTATTTGAATCGCTTTTAAATCTTCTGAGTATCCCATCCTCAAGCGAAAAGCGATCAGCGCCCTTTTCCACCTAGCGGCGGCGCTCGGAACTACTGTCGCTCTTTTGCGTGCGATCGCCCATTATCTCTCTCTCTCTTTCATGCCTCTTTCTCTCTTTTCATCTTCTTCTCTTTATCCCGATCTTCGCTTCTGAGAATTTTAATTCTCTTCCACGAATTTTTTTTTTCTTTGTTTCCTTCTCACTCACTCTTATGTTTTAGATATATGTTATTTTTCTTTTTAACATATATATATATATCAGGGATAGGGAGTAACTCCTCAATAGCTGCTCCTTCTTTAAAACTCCCTACTCCTCAGGAGTTAAACTCTCAGAAAGAGTTTCGTGCACACGAGTATACATGCCTAAATACTGTAATATGTCTAAAATCTCGGAGGTTCGAAATTCGCCCGTTTGAGAACGTGGTAGCGTTCTACTCGCTAAATTGAAAACCGCGCGTAAAATCAAAATTCAAAGTTAAGTTTGAATTGAATTTAAATTGAGTTGAGAGTTAAGTTGTTTTAATCACTATTCTTTATTATAATATTTTATAATATTTAAAGTTGGACTTGAACTTGATTTTAGATAATAATTAAATTTGTCGAAATTGAATCGATTCTTTTATTTAACTAGTAGGTTTGTGAAACTAGAACACGAGGTCTCTATTTGAAACTTATAACAAATTTATTTTAAACAACAAGAAAATTTACAAGCTGCTTGTCTTCGAAGCTCGAAGAGAATAATGATACATGATTTTGGTGTCCCACGTTTGAGATGAGTGGCGAAGGTGTCCCGCGTGGGAGGACTGGTCGAGTGGGGGAAGCATGTGGCTCCTCCATTTGAGCTGGACTCGCCTTGAGTCCCTTTGGTGCATCTGCACTCGGAGTGCCACAAATTTGGTTTGCAGACGTTTCAGTTACCTGCACGCCAACACCTTAGACACTCATCTCCGAGTCTCGACCTTTTTTTACGATAAGATTTACATTACGGTCTAGACTATAAGTACTTGGGAAAGCCCCAACAGTTTCCATCTGTTTTGGGTTTTTATAATATCCTTTCATACTTATTTTAATTCTACAATTCTATTTCTTATTTACAAATATTTTACTTAATCCTATTGTTCGAACTTTCATAAAAAAAAATATTATCAAACAAATACCTTTTACTAAGAGTATTTTCTATTTTAATATTTCTATTTCTATTTTAATATTTTCTATTTTTATTTTAATATTTTCTATTTCTATTTTCTCTCATTGACCATAAACTTTTATATACCTTTTACTTTAAACCTAATCTTATTGTAGTTGTTTAAATTATCGGGTTTTTCCCGCGTCGGGTTTACAATTTTATTTTAAGGGGTTAGGGGTACTCAGAGGCCTGAAAAAATGATGATTTTCAATAATTTTTTTTTTGTAGTTAATTACTTTATTTGACAAAAATAAAAACATAGCTTTATTAGAACACGTTTCGATTTGACTTCACGAAAATTTCAAAAAAAAAAATTAATAATTCAAAAAGTTATCGCTGTTTTTGTAGAGCCCGTTCCTCCCGAAGTCCTTTGCGGTGATCATCATAAGTCCTTGGAGATTCATCTAAAATCAATCGGACAAGAAAAATTAGTTTTATTAATAGATAATCTTGTGCCTGATCGAAGCTTTTTTTTTTTTTTTCGAAATTAACAAAATGGAGGCCTCAGGAAATTTTTTTCAAATTTTCGAGAAAAAAACCGACAGTTTATTGTTAAAAAAAAATCGAAATTTTTGAAAAAAAAAAAAATCCTTCGATCAGGCACGAGTTTTTAATGTATTTCAAAAGTACAATAAATTTTATTGAAATCTACCGAGCAGTTTTTAAGTTACAGTGATCACCAGTTCAGAAAACATAGTTTTGAGAAAAACGCATTTAAAGTTTTGCTATGGATTTATGTCGAATTATAAGAATTATTTAATAACTTACACTGAGTCATCTATTCCTGGACCATATAATAGCTCTTCAGCCGTCATAGCAGCTTCCAAAATATTGATTTGCTGGTGCCTACGTTGCAATCGACCTTCTCGGGTGTTATCATTAGCGCGCTTATCTGCTACTTTGATACGTGCAGCATCCATTCTTTCTGCATACCGATGAGAATTAGGCCCACAATTAAGTCCTAGTGTATTCATCAAGACTAATAATGAATTTATACCCTCATTAAATATACACATAGCAACGTATGCAGCTATTTGTACGACAGTAAAACTAGTATTTACCGTTTTTGGGCATATTTTCCATACTAGTTGGTTAAAGCTTTCATTATTATTCTGATTGAATCCACCTACACATCTTGAAAGTAAATTTTCATTACTAAGACCTTCGTATATAGGCTTGATAGCTTTTAAAACATCAGAAGGTAAGGGAGAATAATCGTGAGAATAGGTATCAAGCTCTCCTCTTGCTTCAGCGCGCTGGTAAGAGCACCAAGATTCTTCGCCTTTTGGACACATATCATGATTCGGTTTTTCATCACTCGAATTTCATCAAATTTATTATTCGAAATTCAGTACTGCTGTCTTCAGGTACATCATCTTCAGTGTTTTGTTTTAATTTTTTAGAAGATGTACTCTGAATACTTTCATCACTTTCGGCTGTTTTCGGATTAAAAACATTCTTTCTTTTGACTGAACGCGACTTATTAATTTTTTCAGAACTCCGAAGTTCTCTTGAAACCTTTCTAGAATCACGTCCCATGGTTAATAATTTAATTCACTTGAGAAATAATTTATCACAAAACTATCGACTGATCAGTGCAACGACTACAGGTATACTGGCAACCAAAAATTATTTTTCAGTTCTTGTACTACCTACAAATTGTGAATATATGTAGAAGGATTTATATATATATATATATATATATATATAATTATACATACATTAAAATGGGGAGATATTCATGGCAATGAAACCCGAAAGGTCGGTTGCTTGCAGCTGTTTCTAGCTACCTGCTCTCGAATGCCACGTAGCACCCGAGCGTCCTTTGGTCATTGTTAAATAACTCGAAAAGAATTTGTCGGATTCACTTCAAATTTTCACACAATATTTTAAAAATATTATACTTTAAGAAAATGCAAAAAAAAAAAAATCGATTTTTTGAAAATTCTGACTACCCCTAACCCCTTAAAGTATGAGGGCGCTGGGAATAACCCAGTCGTCTTAAAGGTAGTCGCGAGTACGCGAATACGCAACAATACTCTATGCTTATAGCCCTCATAGCTCTAACTCTCACGAGGAGCAATGAGACTATAGCTCGTCACGAGTATACTCCTACTACGAGTTTTTCTATGAGGAGTATTTGTGTTAAAACTCGTAAACGAGAAACTCCTAAAAGGAGCGAACTCAAAGAGCAAATCAGAATAACTCCTCCCACCACTCGGCGCAAAATTTTTCTTGGACGACTGATTATTTTCAAGCGTAATCTACCTTATCAACAACCCTGAGATAGTTATTTTCTAAAATGTCCAAAATATTTCATAATAGCAAGTATATTTAATATGCTAAAAAATGAAAATCTTTACGGCAAAAAAAATTACTTTATTACTATTTTAATTGTTTCTATCAAAGGCATGGTTAAAAATATTTTGACAAAACAATTAAATTATATATCATTATATGCAAAAAAAAATTTAAATACAAAGCATAAAAAATATAATTATAAAAAACTTTCTTTATTATTTTAAATAAAATTTTCAACCAATTTTCGAAAAAGCCATTGAAAAAAAATTACTATTATTCTCATATTTTATCACTCGGGAAAAATGTTTTTATAAAATTTTATACTGAAAATGGCCTGGTAAAATTTTATTAAGTGTTATAAAAATTTATGAAGTTTTGTATAATTTTATAAAATTAGATGAAATTCTATAAAATTTCACTGTAAAGTCTTCAAAAATTGTATAAAATTCTGGTGTCATCTAGACACTGCAAAGAATATGATTCCGCGGTGATAAAAGTTGTATTACTATTTTTCAAAAAGTTGTTCAATTGTAAATTAACATTTTTTTTACGGGTTTGTGTTGTCATAACAGGCGGTTCAAAAGTGTAAATAATTAATCTATAAATTTGTTGCTTCTTGCAGCCCTTTTTATAAACATACTCATCAAGATGACGTCATGAAAGTTTATAAAATACTTTTATTCCATTAATTATTAATTTTTGAAGTAACAAAAAAATTAAAACTCTAAATAATGTATGTTAAATAATTTTTTTTTTTAATTTTAAGCTATTACTGATTTCATGTACTTGTTAGGCATTATATGATTACTCTTAAAATTTTTTCATGCATATAAATTTTTTATCAACAAGTAGATTTATTAAATATTTTTGAGAAAATTTTTTTCATCATATTGTTAGCGTAAGATGATAATGATTGAAAAAAAAAATTCCTTAAAAACAATATTTTATTGTTTATAATAGTTTTTTTCATATTTTGATTATTTAAATAAATAATTTAGAAATCGTTTTGTTATTTAAATCATAATTTGCATTTCTAAATATACTGGCGAAAAATAAATTTTATTCATTCAAAAATGAATTCAATTAATTTCATTTCAAAAATTGATTCATTTATTTATTTAACAATTTGTTATTAACAATTTTTTTTCCTTTATTTTAATTTTTTTCTAGGACATAAAAAAATACAAAAACAGCAACTTGCAACAAAATAGCAAAAAAAGATTTTTTCAATTTATTAAGAACCATTCTGATTTTGAATCACGACCAAGTCCAAACACTGACTCGATTTGTTAATAAACAAATTGCTGTAACTCTGCAACTATTCAGATACAGTTTTTTACCTTCAAGTCGTTTTTATACAGTATGACTAAAGCTTTCTTATAAATTTTTAACCTAACGTTTATCTGTTATAGTTCTCTAGCTACGCGCATTTGTTTATAAGAATTATCGTATTTTCTATTTCTTACAATGCTTATATCTCATAAACAAATAATGTTGTGACAAATACGATCATTAAACTATTTAAATATATTTTTTTTTTATTTTCAACCTTAATTGTTTATGTGATTTTGGAATAAAAAATGTATACCCGAATAATTATTTCCTTTATACCTCGAATAGAACTTAAAATTAATATTTTTATAATAAGGAACTTCGTTCCTATCTGGTGTCCCACGACACCACACGGTTATTTTGTCAAATACTACAAACGATATAAGGAATAAAGTTGACATAAATTTGGAGGATGATCATTTTTTTTTTTATAAAAAAATTAGATGTAAAATGAAATATCTTGGAAACTATTAAGAAGTTATCGAGACAAACTAGTATCACTGTTTTTGGGATTTTATAAAGAACAAAATGAATTTTAAACGAAGTCTCTACGACGAGTAGTTGCTGAGATGAAAATTATTAAAGCGCGAAAAACGAGAAAGCGCGTCATTTGGTCCGCGCGCGGATAAACAAAAGATTGTAACTCGGTCGCATATCAATATTTTTACAAATTTTTTTTTTTATTCATTTGGTAAATCATATATCAACCATAAAAAAAATTGGTAACTTCCAAAATTATTTTTTCGAATAGTAAAAATCACTTTTTGTTAAATAAAAAATAATAAAATTTCTTGCTGCGTGACTTAGAAAAAATTGAACTTCGTATATCTTTGGGAAGTGTTAGAGACAGAAAGTGGGCAAAAGACGTAGTGTCTTTTTCTAAAGGATTAAGTCCGTGCGTATCCCCACGGACAGATTGTGATCTTTTTTGTTTTTTTTTTTTCGTCTCCAACGATTGAAATTCTCTTTTTCATCAATTCTCATTTTTCGTTTTGTTATAAATAATGTCATCAAAACTTAAAAAAAAACGTTCTAACAATATAGGTATCAAAAGATTGCAAATTTTCGGAATCGGAAAAATAACTCATCGTGTAAAGAACTTTTTTTTCAAAAGTTTATGTCATTGTTGATAATAAATTAGTTAACAAATTAAAAAAAAAATCGTTTCTACAACATAGGTATCAAAAGATTGCAAATTTTCTGAATCGGAAAAATAACCTATCGTGTAGAAAACTTTTTTTAAAAAAGTTCTATTTAAATTTGTTAACTAATTTATTATAAATAATAACGTAAACTTCCAAAATATTTCATTTTACATGTAATTTTTTTATAAAAAAAAAATGATCATCCTCTAAATTTATGTCAACTTAATTCCTTATATTTTTCGAGTATTTAAAAAAAAAATTTTCGAAATCGATCTTTACCCTCGCGGACTCGGGATTACTCCGAAATCATGGTGAAATTTCGGTGAAATCATAGTGGAAAGATAGTGAACCCATAGTGAAATGACAGTGAAATCACTGTAACTTTGTGCCATTTGCTTACTGTGTGATAATTATCATCCGATGGTAATTTTATGATGATTTCACCATCGATTCATAGTAGAATCACAATAGCATAACAGTCAATTTACAGTAGTATAGCTGTAAGTTGACAGTAGTCTCACTGTGTATTTACAGTGATTTCACTATCAGTTTATGCTGGATCTGCAGTGCTTCAGTCATGCTTTCTCAGTAATAATACCGTGATCATACAGTGATTTCACAGCAGTCTTACTATAGATTCTTCGTGAAATCACAATAATATCGCTGTGAATTGACAGTAATATTACTGTGATTTCTTAATCATTTAATCCTGGATCTGCTTAGTTTTCATCGAGATTTAGCGGCAGTATTGAGATCCTATATTTATTGATTCAAAGATAATAATAATATTATAATAGCAACAATAATCCTAATCTTGGTTTTTCAATAAATAATTTTTCTTGTTTAAAAAAATTATTTATTATCCCTTTGTATGACTTCATGTAATTCCTCTGGAGAATTAAATGCTATTTTTTACCCTCGGTAAAGAAGGAATTTTATTTTTTTTTAACGTACGATGGGACTCGAACTGCCGACCCTTCGATTGAAGAGCAGCTTAAGTCATGTACTTTAGCCCACTCGGCCACCACACGCATTCGGAACTAAATATTTAATCTGTTACTTGATGCTATTCAATACTATATATACTCAAGACTAAGTTATAAGAAAAATTATTTTATTAAATACTATAGAATTAAAAGAATACGATATTCATAAAAAAAAAAATGTTTGCCTTCATTTGTAAATCATCAAGTTTTCTGAACTGAAGAATATTTTATTCTAAATTATGATAAATAATAAATATTTACTATTGAAATATTAATCTAAATGATGTTCTCTTTATTTTTTGCAGTAGTTTAAATTCAATTTATACAGTTTTAAAAAAAAAGTTATTCAATTTTTTTATTTATTTATTTTTTTTTATAATTCTGAAGAATTTTACCGTCTTAAGCTTTTATAAAATTAACTAAATTAGATAATTACAGATAAAGTTTCGCTCGGAAATTCCTAAAATAGCTAAATTTATAATAAATAAAATACATATGTGCCAAAATATTTGCTAAACTTACAAACAATTATAAGAGCATTTATGAAATAATTGATATTATTTTTTTTTTCAATTCCATTTCTATCGATTAATGACATTAAAAATTCAAATTTTGATTTTGAAATTGGATTAATGATAGATGTACCGTATCAGATCACTATCAAAGTAGAGTGAAATCATGGAGAAAACGCGAATAATTTGCTGTGAAAATATCATAGAGTCACAGTGCTAATACTACTAGGTTGTCATGGGATCACGGTAAATTCATGGTTAAACTACTATGAACTGACTGTGAAACTATTGTAAAGTCACAGAGTTAACACTATCAGATTACTATGGAATCACAGTGAATTCGTAGTGAAATCACGATAAACTGACTGTGAACCCATGATAAAGCCTCAGTGTTACCATTGTTGGGTTACCATAAATCGATAGCTGATCGACAGTAAAATTATCATGAAAGTATGGTAATTTTATTCTAAACCTACAAAAGAATCACAAGTGAAATCACTATGGAACTACCATAAAATTACTGTAAAATTACTATATAACCAGAGTGACGAAATGGCACAAAACGACTGTGAATTCACTATGAAATTACCATCAATACACAGTAAACTTACGGTAAAATTGATTTCACTGTGATTTCACTGTGATTTCAGAGTAACCCCGAATCCGCGAGGGTACCCACCGAAAAAATGATCTTTGACCATTTTTTCGTGCGCATCGACTGGACTATATGTTAATAGCTTGGGCGCTTAAGCAAAAGTCTGAAGTTCAGGTATACAAATTAGAGCCCTTTCATTGTTACAAATATATTGAAATGAAAGCCTGTAAGTAAACGTGCTATAGTGTATTGTGGACGCATGTAAACGAATGGGCAACGGAGATAACAGCTATTACAGAAGAAAGAATCATTTTAAAGGTGGGTTTTAAATTTTAACTTTGATGTTTAGTGTGCGTTGAGTCCTTAAACGTATTACGTGTTTCTGATCTCTTGTTTCTGAATTAAATAATTTTTTTTAATTATTACATGAATGATAAGTGTACATAATTTTTTTTCAATTACGTGAAATTGTAAATTAATATTAAAGTCGTGATTAACGAAACTTTTCCTCGAATTCTATTGACGATTGTTTCAAAGTGCCGAAGAAATCGAACTACTATGAATCCAGATGAAATCACCCAGGAACCAATCAATCAATCGATTGATTATTTAAAAGAATGTCTTAGTTACGCGTCAAACTTCAAGGAGAAAATTGACATTTTAACTTTTGTACCCCGTGAGTGGAGTACTCAAAAAGTTGCACATACATTCAATGTTTCACATTCATTTGTTCACAAACTACGTCTTTACCAAAAACGGCTGAAGCTAAATAAATCTAAAATTATCTTATCACAGGTAATGTACCGCCATTATATTTCATTAGATAGTATTTACGAAATTTTTAGTATTTTTGTGTTGCATTTTTGGATAATCAAAACTGTTAAAAAGCAACGATGAACGTAAAAGATATTTTTAAATCATTTGAAGAAAAAAAATAATTTTACCAAAACCAAATTTTTAGGATACTCTAAGTTACCTTCGTTAATCTTAGGTGTATTTAATATATAATAATATACATGAGGGTATTAGAAGTAAAGTAATATGAAAGAAAAAAAAAATATTTAGTCTATGTTTTTTCTGAAGAAGCAACATTTTATGAGTTCAAAACCACTTCAGATGGGAAAAAATATTTTTGTCAATTATATTCTTTCAGTTCTGATACCTTCATATGTACATATATATTTTTAAATAATTATAGTCGGAATTTCCACCTCTTGTTCGATTCGACATATAGGAAAGAGTAAACTTCTATTCGAGTTTTAGCTCGTTATTTTTATCAAATTCATCTGTAAGGAAATTTTATTATACTATCTACGATGCAAAATTTTTAGCTTGCTTTATCAGAAATTATTACTTTCACTATCTTAATCAATTATAACTATTATCAAAATATTAATATTTCGAAGATTTTCTCCGAAGTTTTCTATTTTCTATACAAATATCATAAGAAAAAAATGGCTTTATTTGAGTTTTAGAGTTATATATTGAAACTATTAGCTTTATAGAGAAACTATACGTTTTTTAACCAGCCATTTAAAATTGTTATTCCAATAGATGTATGGCCTTTAAAAATTGAAACATTGCTGAAAAAAATTTTTTTCTCACTTTAAGTTTAAATAACTTTTAAACGATCAACTATAATTATATTTTTTTTAAATTAATCTTATAGTTTCTAAAATGGGCTTTAATTTATATCATTATGTTTTCACTTAGCAATGTGTCTTCAATATTCTTATGGTTTCAAAAAGCATTTGTATTATTTCAAAATTTTATCTTTAAAGTAATATAGAATTGAAAATTAATTTTTTTCTTTAATATTCTTAATTTATCTTTCGAGCAATACTGTAATACGTATATTACTTATTTATTGTTTCAATTTTATTTAATTGCTTTTGAATGATCTAGGCTCCTTAAATATTTAAAATTTTGAAATCCAGGTATGAGTCTATTGTCTGTTTGGAACTCTCAATATCTAATGAGGGCTAAGCTAGAAAAATGGAGTACCAAGAAATATCAAATGACTATTGCAGACTCTATATACTTAGTAATTACATTTGTCTATCCCCTCCCTTGTCGTTAGTTTGGGAAAAGAGAAAATTTAAGTATTTCATTCGTTAGTTTACTGCATCCTCTTGGTCAGTTACCACGTGTCTTTTAAAATTTCAATTTCAAAAAAGTTCATATACTTAGTCTTCAGTTATTGTGAAATATTATTTATTACAATTTATTTTACCATTGAAATTTTGTGAGTATGGCTACTAAACAAACTAGAGAAAAAAAACGAAGTGAAATCTTGAAGCTTTTTGAGTATACAGAAAACCAGGCGAAGTGTAAAGTTCCTAACTGTAGTTATAAAGCTGTAAGTATATTTATTATTCACGATTTCTTCTAAAAACGCGGATAACATCCCTTAATAGTTGCGTCTCTTATTTGTTATAAAGATAATTACAGTAATATATCATTAACAATTGTTAAGCATAATTTCGTAGATCAATCGTTGTTTTGTAACAGTTTTGAGTGTTTAAAAATTATTTTAAGCGAATTATTCTTAAGTTTTTTTTTTGTTAATTTATGTTCAGAACTAAAATACAATTTTTTATAAATTTATAAATTTTTTTTTTCATTTTTTTTATAGAATGAGCACAGTCACAATCAAAAGCGTCATATAAAGGATCGACACTGAGAAATTTTTAATCAATTTAAAAGCCAATATGACAGTGAATTATCATGTACTGACGCTGAAGAAGAGTCAAAAAAGGAACTCAAATGTTTAACGAATGTTCCTTTAAACAAAACACTTATAAAGACCGCACTTTTGAAGCTGGTGACTATTAATGGCCGTCCTTTCTCAATCATTCAAGATGAAGGGATGCGGATGATTCTGGATCCACTACTTTCTAGGCTACCAGAAAAATTGGTCATCAATGAAGAAACCATTAAAGACGACGTTCTTGGTGCTGCTAAAAGAATCAAGAAAATAATTCAGGAAGAAGTGCTAGCAAGTCATTTAGTCAGCTTGAAAGTCGATATTGCATCACGAATGGGGCGCTCATTTTTAGGGGTCAATATACAATATATTCAAAAAGCTAGAATAATAATCAGAACACTTGCAGTTGAAGAAATAACGGAGAAGCATTCAGGTGAAAATTTGAAGAAATTGATACTAAACATATTTGAACGGTATGGAATCGATTTAAGAAATATTTATTCCTTCACATCTGATAACGGGACAAATATGGTCAAGCTCTGCGAATTATTAGCTAACGAACGCGATTTAGAGAACCAAGATGAGATAATTGATGATAATATTTGTAGTGTTGAAAATACTAATACGGACGCTACAGATGAAGCCATTGTTGTCTTGACGGATTCTCTAGTACACGAGTTGGACATGGAAACTGATATCATTGGAAATACTAGTATAGATATTTGTGACCTTGAAGACGATAATGAATTACAATCTGATTCATTAGAACTTGAACTCACCGACTCAATGGAATTGCTTCAGCAAAGTTTGTCATTAGTTGATATACGTTGTGCAGCTCATACGCTGCAACTTGCGGTTCAGGCAGCAGTCAAGAACTCGAATCTCCAAAAATCTTTATCGAAAGCAAGAAGTGCAGTGAAAATTTTTAGAGTTGATTCCATAATGAATGCAATAAGACGTCTACGCCCGACTGCTTCAAAACCCGTTCTTGATTTGCCTACTCGTTGGCAATCTACGTACGATATGTTATCGTCACTAGTGAAGCTAGAAGATTTCAAAAGTTATGTTCCACAAATGACCGCAAATGATTGGAATCAAATAAAATCTTACGTGAGGGCATTAAAACCAGCAAAAGATGCTACTTTAAAACTACAAAAAGAGCAATTAACATTACCGGAGTTTTACTCAATCTGGTTAATATGCCTAGAAGAAACTGAAACAATAGAAACGCCCCTATCTAAAAATATTATCAAGTTTATGAAAATTCGACAGAGTGAACTTTTTAATAATGAAGCTCTGATAGCCGGCGTTTATTTAGATCCTCTTTATAATGTTTTATTGACTCCACAACAAGAAACTCAGGCTGTAAACCATTTGTGTCAAGTTTGGCAAACTTTGATCTCATTGAAAAAAACAGATCAGGTTGTACAGGATTCGACAAATAGTAAAACTGATACAACAATTGAAGAATTGAAAAAGGATGAAGCAATCCCATCAATACTTTTACAACAATTACACGCTAGAAAAAGAGCAAAACTCGAAAATAATGTTGTTATTGACATAAGGCCACTACTGTTAAATTTCAAATCTCAACAGGAACGGAGTCATAAAAGTCCTTTGCTTCAATATTGGGAAGAAAATAAATTATTGATGCCGGAACTTTATGACTTAGCCAAAATTGTCCTAGCAACGCCTGCTACTCAAGTGACGGTGGAACGACTATTTTCAGGTTTAAAATATATTTTTTCAGACTTGCGTGGAAGATTAAAATCTGATTTAATTAATGCTATTATGATCGTAAGAACAAATTACAAAGACATTTATGATGACGATACTAATACTACCAACAAAGCTAAACCAATAAAAAAAATAGTAACAAATGTAAATCATGAAAGTGCTAAAAATACAGAATGTTTAAATGTAAATAGTCAACAGCAAAAGGAAGATATAATTGTATAATCGTAAAAAATAAAGATAAAAGTAATTTTAAAAAATTTGAAGTTTTTAAAATATTCCATCCAGTTTCCTATCCTTCAATTCTGATTTGAGATTATTGAATAAAGAAAAATTAAAGCTGAGCATTATTAATAGAATTTTTGAATTTAACTTTTTTTGTTTTTAATTTATTGATAAATTGGTCGTTCAGTATTTTTTATAGCTACCGAAAAAAACTGAAGACACGCTTTTTCACAAAATTTGTATTATTTTAGTAATACAATTTTTAACGGCTTAATTATAATAGTAAAATGCAACAATATGGTTAATATTGCCCAGTCTTAAAATAGTATGATATATAACTGTTCTAAATATTAAATAGTGAATAAATATTAAATAATGATAAGGATAGAACTAGAGGGGTACAAATGACGAAAAAAAAAATCGTGTGGTCTCGTGGAACCAGTGCAGCCAGATCGCGGACGAAAAGTTCCCCTTCCCAAGCACCGTTTAAGCTGTGAGTGATGCTAAAATGGTGCGAAAGAAGGGGAACTTTTTGTCCGCGATCTGGCTGCCCTGCGTGGAACACCAGATACGAACGAAGTTCCTTATTATAAAAATATTAATTTCAAGTTCTATTCGAGGTATAAAGAAAATAATTATTCGGGTATACATTTTTTATTCCACAATAACATAAACAAATAAGGTTAAAAATATCCAAAAAATATATTTGAACAATTTAATAACCGGGTAACAAAAAAATCTGGAAGCATATTTGTCATAACATTATTTTTTTATGAGATTTAAGCATTGTAAGAAATGGAAAATATGCTAATTCTTATAAACAAATGCGTCTAGCTAGAGAACTATAACAGATAAACGTTAGGTTTAAAATTTATAAGAAGGCTTAACTCATACTGTATTAAAACGACTCAAAGGTCGAAAACTTTATCTGCAACAGTTGCAAAGTTACAGCAATTTGTTTGTTAACAAATCGAGTCAGTGCTTGGACTTTGTCGTGATCCAAAATCAGAATGATTTTTAATAAATTGAAAAAATTTTTTCTTGCTATTTTGTTGCAGATTGCTGTTTTAGTAGTTTCTTTATGTTCTAGAAAAAAATTAAAATAAAAAAAAAAAATTGTTTATTGTTTAACAAATTATTAAATAAATAAATGAACAAATTGTTGCCGAAAAAAAAATTTTTCTGCCATTATATTTAGAATTGCAAGTTAAGATTAAAGAAAAAACGATTCCTTGATTATTTATTTAAATAATGAACATATGAAAAAAAACCGAATCTAAACAATAAAAGATTGTTTTTAAGAAAAAATTTTTTTTTTAAATCATTATTTTCTTACGCTAACAATATGGTGAAAAAAAATTTTTCTAAAATATTTAATTTATCTATTTGTTTATAAAAAATTTATAAACAAATGGCATGAAAAAATTTGAAAAGTAATCATATAATGCCTAATAGGTATATGAAAACAGTAATAGCTTAAAATTAAAAAAAAAATTATTTAACATACATTATTTAGAATTTTAATTTTTTTGTTACTTCAAAAATTAATAATTAATGAAATAAAAGTATTTTATAAACTTTCATGGCGTCATCTTATTGAGTATGTTTATAAAAAGGGCTCCAAGAAGCAACAAATTTATAGATTAATTATTTAAACTTGTATACCGCCTTATATGGCAACACAAACCCGTAAAAAAAATGTTAATTTACAATTGAATAACTTTTTAAAAAATGGTGATACAACTTTTATTACCGAGGAATCATATTTTTTGAAGTGTCTAGATGACACCAGAATTTTTTCAAATTTTTTAATTAATATTTAATTGCAAAACAAAATTATTTAACAACTACGCTCACTAGAGTGGCGGCGCGCACATGCGCACATGCGCGAACAATTATTAATATTTTTCTCAAGTTATACAAATATTTTGTTTGGAATAAAAAGACGCTTCTTTTGAGCTCTGAGTGAGCTCGATAGCTCAATTAGCAAGACATTTATTGCAAAATAATAGTTTTTTTTTTTACGGATTTTTTGGTCCCATAAGAAAAAATCGTATAAAAAAAAATATTGGAGAATACTCCACAAAGTTATATACTTAAAAATATCATTTATTTGCAAATAACTATTTATTTTTCATTTTTTATCCACGCGAGTTTTTTGATCAACTCGGGATAGCGACCCGAATTTCCGCGGTTTTCACTCGGCTCTATCTGTGAGAACCGCTGAATATTTCAAATTATGATAGGAAGGATCTTATTCTTGAATGCCATGACCGTACAATCTTTGTCGTACTTACAACGTTGTCATGTATTTCTGATCACAACTATCAAAAGTTAGAGAGTGGGGCTGCTCGAACTTTTGCTTGGCAACGTTGCAAAATAAATACTCTCTAAAGAGTCTGGTCGTAATAAACAGAAAACGGCCTTACAACAATCGCAACTTTAGTTCTATCGATGCGCACGAAAAAGTGGTCAGAGACTATTTTCTCGGTGGGTAGAGACCGATTTTGAAAAATTTCTTTTTGAAAACACTCAAAAAAAAACAAATAATACAAAAAGTCGACCCAAATTTGGTGAGAAAAATTTTTTTTTGTATAGAAAAAAATTAGATATAAAATGGAATATTTCGGAAACTATTGAGAAGTTATGGAGACAAAATAGTATCATTATGTTTAAGATTTAATAACGAACAAAATAAATTTTGATCGAAGTCTCTACGACGAATAGTTGCTGAGATAAAAATTATTGAAGCGCGAAAAACGAAAAAGCGCGTCATTTGTCCGCGCGCGTATAAACAAAAGGCTGTAACTCGGTCGCATATCAATATTTTTACAAATTTTTTTTTTTATTCATTTGGTAAATCATATATCAACCATAAAAAAAATTGGTAACGTCCAAAAAAATTTTTTCGAATTTAAAATTTAAAAAAAGTAAAAATCACATTTTGTTAATTGAAAAATAGAAAAAATAATAAATAAATAAAATGACCTAATGGATAATTTTGTTTGAACAATTACCTAAACAATTACGGCTAATGACAGTTAAAAAAAAATTTTTTTTCATAAGAAAATGCGTTTTAAAAATTATTGGAATTTATCAACAATTAAAAAAAAAAAATATATTTTTTTTCGATACAACATAAATTCATCTCGCGAAATTCTGAATCGGATGGTATAAACTAATTTTGGTCGATTTTTTGAAATTTTTCTTTCTAATTTTCAGTATGAGGACTTAAAAAAATTTCTTGCTACGGGACTTAGAAAAAATTCGACTTCGGATATCTTCGGGAATTGCTAGAGAGAGAAAGTAGGCATAAGACGTAGTGTCGTTTTCTAACGGATAACGATTACTTTCTCTCTCTAGCAATTCCCGAAGATATCCGAAGTCGAATTTTTTCTAAGTCCCGTAGCAAGAAATTTTTTCAAGTCCTCATACTGAAAATTAGAAAGAATAAATTTCAAAAAATCGACCAAAATTAGTTTATACCATTCGATTCAGAATTTCGCGAGATGAATTTATGTTGTATCGAAAAAAAATATTTTTTTTTTTTTAATTGTTGATAAATTCCAATAATTTTTAAAACGCATTTTCTTATGAAAAAAAAATTTTTTTTAACTGTCATTAGCCGTAATTGTTTAGGTAATTGTTCAAACAAAATTATCCATTAGGTCATTTTATTTATTTATTATTTTTTCTATTTTTTAATTAACAAAATGTGATTTTTACTTTTTTTAAATTTTAAATTCGAAAAAATTTTTTTGGACGTTACCAATTTTTTTTATGGTTGATATATGATTTACCAAAAGAATAAAAAAAAATTTGTAAAAATATTGATATGCGACCGAGTTACAGCCTTTTGTTTATACGCGCGCGGACAAAATGACGCGCTTTTTCGTTTTTCGCGCTTCAATAATTTTTATCTCAGCAACTATTCGTCGTAGAGACTTCGGTTAAAATTTATTTTGTTCGTTATTAAATCCCTATCATAATGATACTAATTTGTCTCGATAACTTCTTAATAGTTTCTGAGATATTCAATTTTACATCTAATTTTTTTATAAAAAAAAAATTTGCACACATCGAATTTAAATCAACTTTTTGTTTCAAATTTTTTCTAGCATTTTGAAAAAAACATTTTTTAAAATCGGTTGATAAAAGCGGATTTTTTGATCTTGCAACGTTTTTTCGTCCACATCGACTGGACTATAATTGGTAAATATTCAAAACAGCCAAATCAGTAGTTTCGTGCACGATCCGTTGAGGGCGCAAGTATTCGGCACTTATGTATAGAAATTTAAATTGTAGCGAGTATTCAAAATAACAAGAGTGGGAGGAGTTTTTGCTTCAAGGCCATGAGCCCATAGACTCCTTTTAGGAGCGAGCCGACGAGTTTTTGCTTTCGCTCGTTTAAGGAGTTGAGCGACGGAAAAGAGTTTACGAATTACTCCTCATAGAGTAAAATAACGAAAATCTCGACCGCTCGTACTCGGAGTCCGAGTAGACTTGCTAGCAGTAGGGATAACTCACGAGTGAGTATAGTTCCATCATTTTTCATGTCGCTCGCTCGAGGAGTATACCATAAAACGAGTTAAACTCTTACTCCCTATCCCTGATATATATATATATATATATATATATATATATATATATATATATATATATATATATATATATATATATATATATATATATATATATATATATATATATATATATATGGGTGATTCAAAAAACGAACAAATTTTTTTTTTCTTCCAAACAGGTTCAAAAGTTTCGTTTCGATAAAAAAAGACGCCTGTGAAAATTAGAGCTCTTAATATTAATATTAACATTGTCTGCATTGCACTTCTCTATTTCCCATAAGAATAACATGGAAAAAATTTTTTTTATGTCTTCTGATTCTTATAAGTAGCTAACGATGCGTCATAGGAATAAATGGCAGGCATATTTTTGTAGGGAATTGAATGCTCTACAAAAAAAAATTCTGACCATTTTTTGCGGAATCTATTTGTTCAAAAGTTATTTGAGGTTGAAGTCGAATTCATATTAAATTTTGAGTTTTTCGTACTTTCCGGCGAAACTATCAGACCTGTTATAAAATATCATGAGTCCTTTTTTGTGGACAATTTTATTTCCTAGAAGTTATACATAATAAAGTTTTTTCGAATTCCGCATTGTTTTCTAGTTATTTTCATTTTAAGGTCATGCTCATAAAAAAAATAGTCTTCTGATCGATTTTAGGGGCTTGACATTAAAATAAAAATAACTAGAAAACAATGCGGAATTCGAAAAAACTTTATTTAGTATAACTTCTAGGAAATAAAATTGTCTACAAAAAAGGACTCATGATATTTTGTAATAGGTCTGATAGTTTCGCCGGAAAAGTAAGAAATACTCAAAATTTAATATGAATTCAACTTCAACCTCAGATAACTTTTGAACAAATAGATTCCCAAAAAAATGATAAGAATCTTTTTTTGTAGAGCATTCAATTCCCTACAAAAATATGCCTGCCAATTATTCCTATGACGCATCGTTAGCTACTTATAAAAATCAGAAGACATAAAAAAAATTTTTCCCATGTTATTCTTATGGGAAATAGAAAAGTGCAATGCGGACAATGTTAATATTAATATTAAGAGCTCTAATTTTCACAGGCGTCTTTTTTTATCGAAACGAAACTTTTGAACCTATTTGGAAAAAAAAAAAAAAATTAGTTTGTTTTTTGAATCCCTACAATATATATTTATATATATGTGTTACGTTCCCGTAATATTTTATTGATTAAATTAAATTAATTATTTTTAATAAATTAATTTTTTGCAATGTAACCGAAATCGGTTACAATAAGAGAGTCGCCGTGGCTTGCGGGTAGTCAAAACAGATAACGATGCATGAGACTCGGGCCACGACGATTCTCTCACAGGGAACCTGAGATGCGGTGTCAACAATTTGTCAACTCTTTTGCTTTATTATATTTTTATAACGACAAAATAGTCAGTCCTTCGAGAGAGCTCATAGAGCTCGATCCTCTGCTCTCTATACAGTTAATAAACATAATTAATTCTAAATCAATTCAACCTTATTTTGGGGTGCCAATTGGCACCCCAATATTTTCACCTACACTATGACCTATCCATTCACTATCCAAAATAAATAATTACAATAAAATAATCGACGACCAAGGCCCACCGGGGGTCTGTCGATACTCCAATGAGGCTAAACCTGAATTAAATTTAATAATTAAAAATTATTTTTATTTTTAATTAGTTTGGGGTAATTCTCAAAATGTAACAGTGGTGCTGTGACTAGGATCAGTGACCATTGTTTATAGACGATACAAATAATTATTAAATAATTAAAAATAATTATTGGGAATTATTCAAAACGTTACATATGTGTGAATTTTTTTCTTTCTTTTTTTTTTTATTTAAAATTAAAAATTACAAATTAAAATTAAAATTGAAATAAAAATAAAAACTTTATAATTTTTGTGACTCGTCACATTCCCCTCCTAATTCGCAAAAAAAAACGTAGTTTTTTTTTCTTTTTTTTTTTAAATTATTTATTTATTTATTTATTATTTTTTTTTTTTTTAAATTATTATTATTTTTTTTTATATGTGTATTTCATTATTATTTTTTTTTGTTCTATTACTATTTTCTTTTTTTTTTAATTAAAATTAATTAATATGATTGTTTAGAAACTAAGATAGATATATAAAAAAAGGTCGTGATTATTTTTTATTTCGTTTTTATTTTTAGCAAAGAAACAAAAATTATAATTAAGAAATACAAAAAAATAATATAGGTTACATAGTTTTTTTGTTTTATATCTAATAAATTTTATGACGCAAGAAACTTCAATATATATATGAAAAGTAATTAAACAAAATATTAAAAATAATTATTATATAATAAAAAATGTAATAATGTGAAAAAAAGAATGATTATTGGGGCTTGACCGTGGATTTTATTCAAACAAATTTTCTGCCGTCCTCTTTCTCTTTCTCCGCGGCTTCGGTGGCTCCACCTCATTAGTACTGTCTGCACTCTGTTCCCCTTTGCCTGGTGTTGGTGGTAAATGTTGAGGTGTTGGAATGTTCAGAAACCCTGAAGAGATGTTCCTCAAAGGTTTCTGTTGTGTCTCCTGGTCGGTCTGTGTTGATTGTGTGACCATAATTTTTGTAGTCGTTACAATGTCGACTGTTCGCAATTCCCACTTTATCCTTTCGTTTGGGATCCGCGAGTCTTGCTTTGTCCTGTCGCCTCCTCTGACGGTGACTCGACCTCAGGGACTTTGGGTAACATTCTTTTTACGACTATGTGCCGCCTTGGTGTGGCGGCTCTTTTCCGCCATGTCATTCGGTTTGCCTCAAGACGGTGTCGGCTCGTACTGCTTAACTGCCTTTCCTAATTATACCCGAGTTGATGCCTCGACTGGGCCCTCGCGAATCTCCTTCTCTCTGGTGTTGGTACTCTCCGTGCTAACAACCGCCTGTCCCTTGGTGGTGTCCGAGACCTTCCGCGTAGTGGTTCCTTAGTATCTTGCTTATGAGGACTGTCATCTTTTCTGCTTTCCCTGGCCCTGGATTTTGCCGTTTCCGTTCTTGGTGGCTTTGACTCTTTTTTGGTTTCCCCTTTTTCTGATTCCCGTCTGTCAAGCCTTGACTTTGCTGGCTTCACTTCGTCCGATTTTTGTCTGTCAGACCTTGGCTCTGCTTGCTCCACCTTGGCAGGATCATGACTGTTTGGCTTCCTCGGGTCTGCTAGCTCCCTCTTGGCTGGCTCGTGATTGATCGGTCCTACTGGATCCACCTTGGCTGCTCTTTTTTTTCATCTGCTAAGCTTCAACCGTGCTAGCTTTTCGCTAGTTTGTTTTCTCGTGGTGGATCGTGTTACGATCTTTGCCAGCACTTGATCCTCTCCGGTCGTAATTTCGCCTCCTCCCTTGGCCACCATATCTATCGCCTCAATTTGAGTGTCGGTTGTTGGTTTCTTATCAAATGCTTCCCTCTGAGCCCGACTCATCTCTGTCAGCTTGACTTGTGGATGTTTTTTGAATTTCGGCCTTGTCACCTTGCTGAATGGTGGTTCAATATTGCTTGACTGCTGTTCGCGATCTTGGGTTGCTTTAATGACAATTGCCGCATGCTTCATTGTTCCGTGGTTGATAGTTAGTTTACGGTCATCTGCTGCGGGTTCTTTTATTATTAACGTCGTCTTACTCGGTGTTGCTCTTGATTTTTCCTCGTCCTCAGAAGATGTGCTGATCAGCATTATCTCCTCTATATCGTTCGCTCGGTGGCTGCTCATGCCCTCCTCCTCGTCGTCTACAAATGGCATGTCCAATGCCGGCTTTGGAGATGAATGGCTCTCCTTGAATCTCCCTGACCGTGGTGAATCGGACGTCGATGTCACCTGCGATTCAGGACTGGAGCTCGACGATGTTGAAGATGACGACGATGATGATGATGATGACAAACTCTGCTTTGCTCCGCGCTCCTTCACCTCTGGGCTTCTGCTTGCTCGTTCCATTTTTGCTTCCTTGGCTTTAACTAGGCACTTGTTACTACCGAAGTTGGCGGTTGACTGATTTGAGACCTCTCGCGTCGCTCTTTTCATAGCCGGAATCCCCACTCTTCGACTACTACTTCCCTCTCTCCACAGTTTTCTTTCTAGCCTTCTCATTGGATCGCACATATCAACGACGTCTCTGATTGGGTTTTTTTTCAGTTTTTTTTTTAATTTTTATTAAAAATATAGTTTACAATACATTTTGTACAGTGTATACAACTTAATTTATGTTTTTGGTTCCCGTTATTAGAATAACATAACCCAGTGCGCAATGTTTTCTTAGTTTAACAATATTGTTGTTTGTATATATGAAATACATATGATATAGGGAGAAAAAATCGAAAAACAAAAAACCCTATGCAGTCTAACACATGTAAAAAGGGAACACATGGCACTCGCCATGTTGAATTTAGCTTATGCATATTTGCTGCGGCATTTTATATTTTAAGAATGGGTGGTATTTTTTAATTTTACAGACATTCTTTAGTATATTAAGATTATCAAATCTGGTATTATAAAACTTAATAGCTATATCTTTAACATATTGTTCAATTTGTGTAACGTTATACATATCATTTAGATCTTTGATCTTAATTCATGGATTTACATATTAAATCATTTTGAGGCATTTGTTTTGCAGTATCTGCAGTTTGTTGTAGTTAGACTTATATGTATTGCTCCATATGGGGCACGCGTAGAGCATAATGGGCCTAATGCACATTTTATAAATGGTAAGTTTGTTGTTTTTGTTTACTGAGCTGTTTCGACACAATAGCGGATAGAGTATTGAGATCGCAGCATGAGCTTTCTTAGCCACTAGTGCGATATGCTTGCTGTAGCTTAGTTTGCTGTCTAGAGTTAGGCCTAAGTACTTGACATCATCAGCATATTGAATTTGCTCACCATACATGGTAAGTTTAGTACCGCACTGCGCTTTTTTATGTGAGAAAATTGTCGCAGATGTTTTATTTGTATTTATTTTAATTTTCCATTTTTTATAATATGTCTCAAGTAGCTTAATATGATTTTGTATATGTTTAATGATAATATTCTTATTGTAGGAGGATGAGAAAATAGCTGTGTCGTCGGCGAAAAGCGCCAGGGACGTTGTTGCAAGCTTAGGTAGATCATTTATATACAGGAGAAATAGGGTAGGGCCCAAAATTGACCCTTGCGGGACACCTGCGACAATACTACGTTCGGAGCTTAGTGCCGCGCCAATGCTAACTTTGAATGAGCGATTACCGAGATAATCATCAACAAATTTGATTAGGTACAGCGGAATATCATATAATCTCAATTTATGTATAAGAGCACGGTGCCATACTGTATCGAAGGCTTTTTCGATATCCAATAGTAGTAGTCCCGTGCTCTTTCCTCTATTAAAATTTAGGCTGATATGGTTTGTAAGACGCGCTAGCTGTTGATATGTGCTATGCGCTTTTCTGAAGCCAAATTGTTCTTCTAATATAATATTATTTTTTTGCAGAAAATTAACTAATCTTTTGTTGATAATTATCTCGGCAATTTTGCCTAGTGTAGGCAACAAACTGATAGGTCGATAGCTGTTTGGTGAATTTTTAGGCTTGCCAGACTTATGAAATGCGAGTATTTTTGCTACTTTCCATTTACATGGGAAGTAGGATTGAGATATGCATCCATTAAGTATATGCATTAATTGTACAATGGATTCTTTGTTTAGATTCTTAAGTACAATGTTTTGTATCCCATCAAAGCCAGGGGCTTTTTTGGGTTTAGTCTGCTTGATAGCCGCGACAACCTCTCTGGGGGTAACAAAGGGCACTTCCGCCTTGTCAATTTTAGTTTTAGACACATTGTCATAGGTTTGTTGGACTAATAGCTCTGTATCACGGTCATACATAGAATTTGTGAGGTGGTGTACTTGCTCAAAGACGTCCGCAAGGGCGTCGGCCTTTGAACGATCGTCAAAGATGGTTTTATTATTATCTACAAGTGGCGGAATTGAGTTTTTGCTGTTTTTTCGAATTTTAATGGCCTTCCAGAGAGAGTTGTCTCGAATATCAAGTGACTTTAAGTTATTATCTAATTTTTTATTTGTATACTTGTCGATCGCATATCTGATTTTATTTGTCAGCTCATTCTTATAGTTTTTGAACAATATGTTGCGAGTTTTTTGGTATAGTCTCCTGATTTTGTTACGTTTTATAATCATGTCTAAAATATTCTTTGGTAGTTTATCTACTCTCGTTTTTAACGTAATATTTGGAATAGCTTCTCCTATTGCCTCGTTGATACAGCTAGTGAGTTTACTAACAGCCTCATCGATATCTTTTATTGTATTTATTTTGTTATTAATGATTATATTTTTATTTAAATATTGCCGAAATTTTTGCCAATTTGCTTTCTTATAATCTAAATATTTAACTTTATTTACAGTAATATCAACATCATTTAATTCTAATAGTACGGGCATATGGTCAGAATCTAGATCCTCCAGTATAACTGGTTTTTTGTACTTTATAACATTCTTTATTATAGCAAGATCTATTACAGAGGGGGAATTCCCATTGGACGGAATATGAGTATAGTTATCAGGATAAACTAGATCATACGGTCTTCTCATGATAAAATCATGTAATACTGTACCACTGGCATTAGCACGATTACAGTGCCAGTTACTGTGCTTCGCGTTTAAATCTCCCGCGATAATGACTTTACGTCCAAGATTTAGAATCTTTTGTAAGTCACGTTTGGTTAATGTAATCTGTGGTTTTGCGTAAGCTGAAACGATTATTAAATTATTGTCAAGCTTAATGCCTGTTGTTTCTATCGTATCATTATTGATTTGTATAGGTATGTGTTTAATATCATTCTTAATCAATGAAAGAACTCCACCGCCACGTGTTACGCCGTTGCGATCCCTTCGATACAACTTGTAGCCAGGAACATAACGCGTATTTTTACTTGTAAACTTGGTTTCGCTTATTAAACAGATATGAACATTATAATTACTTAAGAATGTAGGTAATTCACTAAGTTTATTTGCCAATCCATTGGCATTCCAATAGACTATATTTAATTTATTGGAGAATCTAGATTTAGCCATAAGATAAGCATTCACTAATAACTAGGATTTTAGATGCTACGTCATCACATGATTTTAATTTAGTGTTTATGTTTCTGATTATATTTAATAACTGTTTAATATCACAAAGGGAATTAAGAACACTGATCTCCTTAAACAATTCATTTAGACTAGATATTTCACTAGCACTTGCACTGTTGACTAACACACTTTCACTAGTGGTCCGCTGTTGTTTTGGGATTACGTCACAGGCCGCTGCATAGTTGAGTTGTGATGTTGTTTGTTGACTAGCTTGGTTGACTGGCATGATGCCCGAAATATGTTGTAATTGCGATGCTGGAGGCACTGGGAACTGATCTCTGTTGAAGTTGAATATTGGCAGTTGAGATGCGACTTTGTTTTGCCTATCCTGCTGGCGTCTTTGTAATCTATTAATATGCTCCAGATAAGCACTGCACTTCGTGTAATTTGCCGGATGCTTGCCTTTACAATTCACGCACTGAGGCTCTGTGTCCTGTGGTTTTTTGCATTGACTAGTGAGATGTGGGTCAAGACACTTGACACATTTGGGGTCGTTTGTGCAATTCTGCATACCGTGACCAAAACTTTGGCAGCGAAAGCACTGTGTCACCTTCTTGTTACTGCGATAGTTTTCCCATGAGATTTTGTAATACATTAGATATTTGATCTTGCGCACGTCACTAATGATTTGAGCACTGTCGAAAGTGACTTTATACAGCGGATTATGTTCAGCTATTTTTATTGATTTTAGTCTAGCTACATTCTTAACCGATAACTGCAGATTACTAAGCTCTGCTGTGATATCTTTTTCCTCGACATTTGGTAGACCTCGGAGTACAAGGTGCTTGAGTTTGTCCTCACCAAAAGCATGCGTATAATACTGCACTGAAGATGCATCGAATAGCGTCTTGATGACGTCGTTATCAGCTCTTGTGGTTGTAAAAATAAAGAATTTTTTACTAGCGATTTTGAAGGTGACTTTGTCTTTACATTTTTCGACTATTTTTCGTGAAAAGCCAGCATGCCCAGTAATCTCTTGCGTTACTACGAGTGGTGGTATTCTACGGACTGTACTGTTAGGTGCGTCACTGTGTTCAAGTGACATGTCACTGTCATATCCATCGATTGTGTTAGCGATTTTGTCATTATTAGTATTAGCAGTGTTGTCAATTATCATTCTGTTTTTGTTATTTCCATTTTCTGGGCTCCCATGTGGCCTTTTAGTTGATATTGTGGATTTGGGTTTCAGTGGTGCCAATGCAGCAGTTTGTTGATTAAGTTTGGTCGTAGATTTGGTTGCGTTAGATGTTAACGACGTCAATTTGCTCTTTTCTTGCCTTCCGTTGGATTTAGGTTTCATCTTCGTAGAGCATTATACAGGCGGTAAATTGTGTATATAAATGAATATCGATCCAAAATCAATCCTCAGTTCATCAATCAATCACACTGTAATCGTTCTTCTGATGTTCTCAAGCTTCGTCCGGAAAATCGTATGGTCTGATTGGGTCGTACATGCCGATGAGTTCGCAGAAGCCGTTGCTGTAGCTGTGTATTTCAAGGACCTCTGATTGGCTCGCAGGTTCCGATTTTGCCATTCTCGTCGCTGATTGGGTCGCACATCCCGACGACGTCTCTGATTAGCTCGCACATCCCGATTTTGCCATTCTCGTCTCTGATTGGCTTGCACATCATCCTGGCATCAATTTGAATGTTTTCTGCTTCCCGTACCAATTTCAAATCCTTTACATGTATTCTGTGTGTATCCCCATCTTCTCCCTCAATTATTACAATGACTGGACTCTCTTTCTCAATGATTGTATAATTTCCAGTGTATTTTGGTGCGAGTTTAGCTGAGATTTGGTTTTCTGCTGATGATAGCGTGTACTCCTTTTTCATCACTGTGTCCCCGATGCCTGGTATCCATTTACCTCTTTTCTTGTTGTAGTGGACTGCTTGCTTAGTGAATGCTTGGGCTTGGTTTATTCGCACCAATTCATATGCCTCTTGTAGTCGATTTACCCACTCTTTAATATTATCTGGCTCCTCTAGTGTCATCCTTCCCTCTAGCTGTGACCTTGTACTCTCTGGTGCGTCTAACTCACGTCCGTAGTTCAAGTATGCTGGAGTGAACTGCGTTGTCTCATGTTTTGCTGTATTATACGCAAATGGCAACTCGTTCAGCTTGTCAGCCCATGTCCGTTGTGTACTTCCAATAAATTGAGCAACCATCGTTTTAATGACTCTGTTCGTCCTTTCCACTGGGTTGCATTGGGGTGAGTAAGGTGGTGTCCTGATGTGCTGGATACTGTATCTGCTGCACATGTTCGTAAATATATTGCTGGTAAATTGAGTTCCGTTGTCCGTGATGATGGTATTTGGTCTTCCGCATCTCAGCAACACCTTTTCCTTGATTGCTTCTACTATTTGCTCTGCTGTGGCTTTCTTCAATGGCTGGAGCTCTTCCCACTTCGTGAATTTATCCTGGATCACCAGGATGTAGATAAATCCTTTTATCGATTTGGTTAGTGGTCCCACGATGTCCATTGTTACCACCTGCCATGGCCGTGTAGCTTCAATTGTATCCATTTTCCCCGGTGGTTTGAACTGTGGTGTCTTGAACTTCTGGCATGACTCGCAGTTTTTTATGTAATTTATTATCTCCCTCCTCATTCTTGGCCAGTAGTATCGTCGGGAGATCCTGGCAACTGTTTTCGTGACTCCTGAGTGTCCCGATGTTGGATCATTATGATTCTCTCTGATAATTTTGTTCCTTGATCCATGGGTGACACATAACTTCCACGCATCTGCTTTCTCGTTGTAGTTCAGGGTATGGTGGATGTGTCTGTATAGTCTTCCCTCGTGAACTGCGTATTCTGGATACTTCTCCGGGTCATCTTGTACTTTCTTCATCATCTGCTGGTACCAGGGATCTGCTTCATCATCCAGGGTCAATATTATCCCGTTCGTGATCTCTTCCTCGTCCTCCCCTGATGCCTCTATAGAAGACCGTGATAGTGCATCTGCTACCTTATTCATTGTACCCTTCCTGTAGATGACTGTGTACTGGAACTGCTGCAAGTAAATTGCCCATCTCGCCAGACGTCCTGATGGATTGCTGATATTTTGTAGCCACTTTAACGATTGGTGATCCGTGATTACTTTGAATTCATATCCCTCCAGGTAGTGCCTCATCTTTTGAATTCCCCAGACCACGGCCAGACACTCCTTCTCTGTAGTTGAGTAGTTGACTTCGTGATTATTCAACGTGTGACTTGCGTATGCTATGACATGTTTCTCTCCGTTGTCCTGTTGAGTCAATACCACTCCCAGACCTTGATCACTTGCATCAGTTTGGAGTGTAAATGGTAGAGAAAAATCCGGTGCTGCCAGTATTGGGGCTGTCGTCAATGCTGCTTTTAATTTCTCAAATGCATCCTGCTGTTCTTCTGTCCATCTCCATTGGTACTTCTTTTGGAGTAACTTCGTTAATGGTTTAGTTAGGTCCGAGCAGTTTTTGATGAATCTTCTGTACCACGATATCATCCCCATTAATCTCCTCAGCTCTTTTGTCGTTGTCGGGGCAGGTAGTTCAACAATTGATTTGACCTTCTCTGGATCCGTGTGAATACCATCCTTGTTGATGATGTGGCCCAAGTACACGATTTTGTCCTGGAAGAAGTGACTTTTCTCGGGGTTGATCTTCAATTTTGCTCTCCTCAGTCTTTCCAGTACCTCCAACACGTTGTGGAAATGTTCAGCCAAATCTCTCCCAAGTATTATTATGTCATCGAAGTAGGCAAAGGCTTGTCCCTCCATCTCTGGTCCAATTATCTGGTCCAAATTCCTCTGGAACGTTGCTGGTGCTGAGTGGCACTCAAAGTCCGAACGGCATCCTCGTGAAGTGGAAGAGGCCTTTATTTGGTACGGTGAATGCAGTGATCTCTTTACTGGACTCCTCCAATGGTATTTGCCAATATCCTTCCTTAAGATCTATAGTTGAAAAAGATTTCGAATCTTTCAGCTTGTCTAACGTGGCTTGGACCTGTGGCAGTGGGTAGGCGTCCTTCTCCGTCACTTCATTGACCTTTCTGAAGTCTACACACACTCGATGCCCATTATTCTTCTTTTTCACTATCACCACCGGTGATGTCCATGGGCTTTTGGATGGCTCGATGACTTTTTCCTTGATCATCCTGTCTACCTCTTTATTTAAAATGGCTTGCATGGCTGGATTCTTGAGCGTGTATCTGAATTTTATGGGCTCCGTCGCTTTTAATTTGATCCTATGCGGTGGAAGAAGAGCTGTACCTTCCTGCTTGTTCAATTCCTCCACTGCTTTCTTAATAACTCCTCGCATTTCCTCCTTTTCTTTTTCTTCATCATCTGTCCGCTCGTCTACATTATTGTGTAACGAGAATAATTGGATTTTTATTATAAAATAGTCGAAGAGTAATTAATTAATTGATTAGTGTCAGAGAAGACGTCAAGTCAGTTTCGTATGTTACCAGAAACTCAGAAGTTAGACGAAAAAGAAAATATGTATTGAAGAAAATTAGTATTTAAAAGTATGATCGATTTAATCAACAAAAGAAGTAATTGTTAATTACTAAAATTTGACTGTATAAATTATCCAACTACCCCTTTTTGCTTGGTTTAGCTCGCCGGAGTCCAGGGTTCAAAAGGGGTTTTTAATTTCTAGACAGTGTTAATTAATCAATCAACAAAACTTTACTTAACTAAAAAAAAGAAACTCTTTTCCAGAAAAAAGAAAACACAGATTGAGACAGAAAAAGAAACTAGGATTTATTATTAAATAATTACAATGGCTTCCAGCCCTTTTCTACTACCTTTTACAATAATTAATATTGATAAATATTATATAATCACGGCTTGTTGTTTATTCAACAATTTACACGGTTTATTGCTATTTAAGCAATTAATACACGGCTTACACGGTTTACACGGTGTACACGGTTTACACGGTCACACACATACTCAAAAGTTCGCGGTCTACAACGCGGTACTACCCCTCCCGGGTGCTTCAGGGGAGTCTGGTCGTCTACCCCGTCGGCCCTACACGAAGTCCCGTCCCAGAGGGTGAGCGGATGGTCTCCGTCTAACCCCCACCTACGCGGCTAGTTCTACCTACCGTACCTCAGCAGAAGGCCTTAGTACGGGGACACCAAATCTCCACGAGAATAAAAATTTCGCTTACCTTGATCCGGTCGGACGTGGAGTAGGCGAAGTTCCAGTTGTTGTCCAGGGAATGGTCTTCCTCCAGATAACGTCTCGGGAGACTAAGTTGCCTCTACGGGCTTAAATGCGCGGTTTTATCATTATATCTATCCGCTGTAACTGTGGACGGGAATAAATTCCATCGCCCTCTGCTGTTGACATCGAGAGTATATGGTTTGTGAAATTTTTCTAAGTCCCGAGTTATAAAGTCAAAGGAAATCGAGTAAAAATAATTTTGTCCAATGTAAAATTGAATTTAAAAGAAAAGAATTCGTTTAAGCTGTTATGTAAATACTAAGTCTCGAGAACTTAGCCGTGCAAGCGACGGTAATCCGCGCGGACGGATAGAAAATGAAAGAATGAACGATTGAAATATTAGAGTTTATATTCATTTCAACTAATATTTCTTGTATTTCAGTTCATTTTATAATTCTTTCAATCTCTTGAATCTTTTAACCGATTCATTTAAAATCTCTATAAGCGTTTTTATTTTACTTCCTTTGATTTTGACTGCTCAGGACTTGGAATAATTTCCGCTCGGGCGCGCATTCCCATACTTATACCGTACATTCATATAATTTTATATCTCGCTATATTCATTCAACTTAAACTTTAAAGACAATAAACGCAGCAATATAACTATAAATAAATAATAATACGTCATTTCCAAAAGAAAATAATAATGTTTATCACAAGAAAAATAAACCCAAAAGTATATAAAAAAGTATAAGTCATATTAAATAGAAACATAAATAAGTAATAGTTTTTAAGTCAAATAGATATAAAATAAGTACAAAAGTAATTAGCAATTAGTTGTTTAAACATGGTATTAGAATCTTTTTTAGGCCTAGTTTTAAGTATACTAGTTTTAAGTAGGTAGTCAAGAAACAATAATGAGTATTTAGTACTAAGTAAAAGAAAATAGTATAGCAATCTTAGTTTTAGTTTTAAGTATACTAGTCATAATAGTTTTTAAGTAATTTTAGTAACAATAAGCATAGTAGTCATAGTGATAAGAAAAAAAAATAGATTAAGCACAAATTATCACAATTCCACATCACAGGTGCCCTCGAATACTGGTCTTCTCCAGCTCACCATCACAATTGAGTATGTGAATCTCCGACCGTTTGCTCGTTTTCCATGGAGGTCTCAGCTGTAAACTGAACTGCATCCTGGTCAATATGTCCATCCCAAGAATCATTGGCTTCGAGATAGATGGTATGATGCTGAACTGGAACTTCCGTACTTTGCCGAATATTTGAGCTCTTATTTTCGCCACTCCAATAATTGCTAGATTGCTGCCGTCTGCTTGAGCTGCCACTATGTTGCTTGGCTGGTACTCCACACTTCTCTCTGCACTCTGTATCTTTCCCCATGTCTCTCCATTTATACAGGACCTTGTGGCCCCTGTATCCATTAATGCCTGGATTGAGTATCTTCCCACAATTACATCACTGTACAGCCTGTCATCACTCTTCTTATAGTACCACATCCGGCCTCCGTCTGCTCCTCTTACTGAATCTCTGGGTTGTTGACTCTGCGTTCTGTTTGACTGATTGTTGCTGGAGTGAACTGATGCTCTGGAACTTGAATTGCTTCTCTGTTGCCGAAGTTCATGCTCTGCTGTAGTATTTGCCTGTCCAGTTGCTGCTGCTGACCTCTCTGCCTGTCTTCCGCATACACCGTTTGGCTCTGCTGTTGGGGTCGACTGGCTGGCCCATTCCGGTCGACCCTTCTGAAGTTTCCGGGTTCGGGCATGTACAGTCTCTTGAAAATACGTCTGCTTTTCCACTGGCTTGAGATTGTAGTAGAGTCGATCCAGTTGACTTTGCTTGCTCATCTGCCCGTGCCGTCTCATCATGGTCTGTAAAGCTGTTATATATTCTCGAGCCTCCTCCTTTGGCCCTTGCATTCGGTGCCTGATCTCCTCCTCTAGTCTCACATTTATATCCACTGGCAAGTAGAACTTCTTTAACTGATCCATGAACTCCTCTCAGCTTCTCCAGTTAGCCTTGTTGTTGCGGTACCACATTAGTGCGTTGTCCTTCAGCAGTATTGGGATGCACTCCACCAGCTGGTCCTTCGTAACTTGGTAGCTTAGTGATAGCTCTTCAATTCTCTCCAAGAATGTCATCAATTCTTTGTCTCCATCAAACGTTGTATTCCATTTTCTCACTTGGTCCTTGATGTTGAGCTCCGGTACACCCTGTGGTGCTGGATGTCTCTCCCGTTGTGGAATTGGTGAATTTGCTGGTCTTCCTTCCATCCTGTCATGATGGCTCAACTGCTCGCGTAGCATTCTGATCTCGTTCTGTAGAGCTTCGAATCTCGCGTTCTCTCCTTGCTGCTGCCGCTCGTACTCTTGCTCTTGTTCCATTTCTCGTTCTCTTTCAGCCTCTCGTCTCATCCTTTCCTGGGCTTCTGCTTCTTGTTGTCTACGGTCACGTTCAGTTCTTTCCCTTCTTAGGTGTTCTCGTTCATCCTCCATTCGTTGAATTTCTCGTTCTCGATCGACTTGGTCCGCTCTCTGCACCCGTTGCTCTCGTTCTCTAGCCCTTTCTCTTTCAGCTTCCATGTTTGCCAGACGTTGCCTTGCTGCTTGCTCAGTGCGCAGTTGCCCCTCTAACTCAGCAACTCTTCTTGCCTCTCTTTCTCGTTCCAGCTTCCGTTCTGCTTCTCTCCGTTTGGCCTGCTCCTGTTCCCGTAGCAGCATCGCCCTGATTTCCTCGTATGCTCGTTGTGTTGCCGGGTGTGGCCTCTCTCTGCTTAATTCCCTTGGAGTTGAGACTTCTGACCCTTCTACTCGTGCTTTACTGTTTGACCTTGACATGTCCCGTTGACTTCTGAGGCCTGATCTGCTTGCATGTGGCGTTGCGAATGTTGGAGTTGCTATTCCGCCCGCAACTTGTTCCATGTCTTGCCCCTCATGGTCTCCTGCCGCACTGCTTGGTCTGCTGGGCTGTCTGCTATCGTTGAAGCTGTCCTCTGCACCCTCCTGGAGTAAAGCCAGACGTAGTAATCTGCGTAAGTCCTCCCTCGATGCCTTCGCTTCCGCCACGATGATTCTGTTTGTCAGCTCCTCTGTCAATCGCTGCTTGGTCAGTTGATATATCCATGATATCCTAGGTTTTGGATTGTTATTAGCCATTTCAACAAATTCAAATATATATATATAAATATATATCTGAGGGTTCTGGTCAATTAATGTCCCTGTTCGAGCGCCAATTATTTGTAACGTTTCAACTAACTATTTTATTTAAATACTTAAATAACTTAAATTAATCCTTATCCTATTTGTGGATTGGTTCGTCGAATGCCAGGATTCAAGGAATAGGAATACGAGGATTGTGACGTTACTATTACTAAAAGTGAAATTTAAATTAATTTGACCAGAAAACCCTTTTTAAGATATATATATAATTATAATTATTTATTGAAAATGACTTAATAGCTAGGTACATAGAAAAAAAAGTAATTTATTTTGAATAGTATTATTTGGAGTGGATTCCCTCTAGTGGCTGGTTGCTACTCTGCAATAGGTTGCTGTATGGCTGTTGCTTGACTGTTGCTGCTGAACCTGGTATACGCCACCGCTGAGGAACTTCTCGGATATGACAGTCTCTTACGGGTACTCCCACTGTAACTCAACTTGATTATTGGCAGGTCTGGCTCCACTGCTTGGCTGTTGTTGGTTCTCGCTGTTCTGTGCCACTGGTTTTGGGGCAAGAATCCGTGGTCTGTCTCGCCTCTGCCGTATTCCTGCTCCGGATCACTGTTCGGTAGTGATATGTGGACTTGTCTGCCGCCGGCCCACTTCTAACTCTGGCTCCGTGTCCTTTTCAATTTCTGTCCGAACTCTGTAGCCTCCTCCGCTGAAAAATTGCCGCTGTACAATGTTGCGTGGGACTGCCTGGCCTTCTGTGGAACTGTCTATGGACCCCTGTATGTCGCAGCAACCTCCACTGAAGAATATCCTTCGTACGGTGGCCTCAGGAAAGTAGTGAGTGTGTAGAATCGCAACTATCCCACCGCCCTTCGTTTCCTCTATTGCTGATTACACCCAGCACTCTCCACCGCTGTTAAATTGCCTCCGGACTGCTTGTTCTGGTATACAGGTGTTCCTTGAATACTGCATAAATCACCGCTGTGGCCACCTTGCCCCATCTTGGCGTCGTATGCTGCGTACTGCTACTGCTGCTGCCAGTATACCCCGTATACTGTGTATTGGCGCTGCTCCGCTGCCAGTAAACCTCGTATACTGCGTATGGGCTCTGCTACTGTGGATAGTATACCCCGTATACTGTGTAGTGCTCTGCTACTGCTGCAAGTATACCCCTGTTTACTGTGTAAGACTGCTATTGCTCCGCTGCCAGTATACCTCGTATACTGTGTATGACTGCTCTGCTACCGCTGCCAGTATACTCCTGTATACTGTGTAAGAATGCTATTGCTCCGCTGCCAGTATACCCCTGTATACTGTGTAAGACTGCTACTGCTCCGTTGCCAGTAAACCTCGTATACTGTGTAAGGCTGCTACTGCTCCGCTGCCAGTATACCCCGTATACTGTGTGTTTGCTCTGCTTTGCTGCCAGTATACCCCGTATAATGTGTAAGACTGCTATTGCTCCGCTGCCAGTATACCCCGTATACTGTGTGAGACTGCTACTGCTCCGCTGCCAGTATACCCCATATACTGTGTAAGACTGTTCTGCTTTGCTGCCAGTGTACCCCGTATACTGTGTATTGCTGCTCTGCTACGCTGCTTCTTCTGCTGCAGCTGGAATTTCTTCCAGCTTTGATGCTTTCAATTTCAGCTCCCGAGTATTTTTCCCTTAAGGTACTTTTATTTTCTACAAGATATTGTCCGATAGTGAGCTGATCTGATCTTACCGTGTATTTGAATCGCTTTTAAATCTTCTGAGTATCCCGTCCTCAAGCGAAAAGCGATCAGCGCCCTTTTCCGCCTAGCGGCGGCGCTCGGAACTACTGTCGCTCTTTTGCGTGCGATTTCCCATTATCTCTCTCTCTCTCTTTCATGCCTCTTTCTCTCTCTTCTTCTTCTTCTATTTATCCCGATCTTCACTTCTGAGAATTTTAATTCTCTTCCACGAATTTTATTTTATTTTTTTTTTCTTTCCTTCTCACTCACTCTTATTTTTTATATATATTTTTTTTTCTTTTAAACATATATATATATATATATATATATATATAGATTTTATTTGTTATACAAGCATATTTTATCAATATTTTATTATTTTTTGTTTTAATAACAGTAACTTTACTTTGAAAAATTCATGAATGAATTTTATAAATTTTTAGATTTATAAAAGAATAAATTAATTTTGTTCTAGTTTTGCGCAATCAAAACGGAAAAAAATGTCATCATCTGAAGAACTAGAGGACCAATTTGTGATTGTACTATTTTTAGAAAAAAACAAATTAAAGTCTGTAGACTTGATTTTACAGTCGTGGACATTTCGTCAGGACAGAAAGTTAATGTGTCGATATCCTCCTATAAAAGATGCTTCAAAAGTGCGAAATTGGGTGATGAAGAAAAAGGATTTCCGAGACAGTTGGCCAACTTATCCGATAAAATTAATTGCAACAGCTGGTAATTTTGTGTGTTTTTTATGAATTTTTTTTTTACAATATTAATTTTTATCTCTAATTAATCAAACAATTTAATTGTATTTTTAGGAAACTTTGAACAAGGAGAGAGACGGCTCAAAAGATCTTTTACGACTATAAATGTTGAAAGTTCTGAACCTGAGAGAATAACGCAAGAAGATTCTTCTTAATTAAGTCAGGTAGATTTAAGTAATACTCTTTCCCAGATACAACCTTTATCGACTATTTTATCGAATAATTTACCTACCAAAGAACAATCATCTAACGGCAAAAATACGAAGGATAAAAATATTTCAATAGAAGATAGTGAATTTGAATCTAATGATTCATTATTAGACAACAATCAATTATCAGAAAAAACAAATAATGATGATAATTTACAATCATTCAAAGAAGAATTGAAAGAGTTTGTAAAATTAGAGCTAAATAAAATAAAAAAAAGTATTCTCTACGATTCGAAAAAAAATACTGATGAAATAAAAGAAGCTATTAGCATACAAAATGCAAAAAAATCTGTTGAAGATAGTCCATGGAAAATATTAAACTTTACATTACCTCGAGAGACTGACGATGCATTTTTGGAATTTGAGGATAGTTTATTAGCTGATCAGACTAAACAAAATGCCTTGGTATGTTTTTATCAAATTAATCAATTTAAATATTTATCAATAATTAGTCTAAGTATTGATTTTTTTGCAGAAAGAGATATTTCATCTGGTGACTATTGGTTCAACTATTTATGTACACGATATACATAATATAATCAAGAAAATGATTAATAAATCAGTGCAATTATTGTACAGTGGAGCCGGAAGGAAAGTAAAAGGAGAAGGAAGAAAAAGTTTTGCACAAACCCAAACTTATAAATGTATGAATGGTAAATATAACAAAAATTTTAATAAATTTTTTTCTTTTTAATAAAAAATATCAGTAAAAAAATTTTTTTTTATCAGATCTTTTGCTCGACAAGTACAAGGATAGCAAAGAAAAGATCAATGTTTTAACATCAACAAGTCACTTTTTGTCTGGGGCAAATGACCGCGAAGGGGGAAAAATGAATCGAAAGCCAACGAACAAAATTAATTAATTGGATTATAGAGTTAAGGTACTTGATCGTTATGATTAAAACTACGACTATATTTATTAAATATTTTTTAAACATAAATAACTATATTTAACTTATTAAAAATCTAAAAAACCAAAAACTTGTATTTTTAGGTGATTTAATTGCAATAAAAAAAATATATTTATTGTTCTAGTATTTCTAGAATAAAGTAAAAAAAGCTTAAAAGTTTTAGATTAAAAAATATTTAATAAAAAAAAATTAATACCTATCGTTAATCCAAGTTGTTTAATGAAACAAAAATTCAATAAAAGTTAATTATGAAGTATTTCCCAAAAATGAAAAATTTATCATTTTGTTTATAGGTGTCACTACTCGCACTTAAAAAAAGTTCATAAATCCACGCAGTGCAAATGTAAGACCTTTAAATTCGCGTTGCTCGGAATTGTCAAATTCTTTAGGTGGGCATAATGACTCCTTTCTTTTACATACACAAAAAAAAATTTGTTGTATTGCAGTTTAAGATTTCTGATCATGAAGTCTAGTAAAAAAAAATGTTATTCAGAAAGTTTTTCTAAATTAATGGACAATAGGAAAATTCTAGTTTACTTAGTAAAATTAAAAAAAAAAAAAAAACCATAACTTATCGCATTCTTAGATGATTTAATTAATAATGTTTTTCAAATGAATAACTACAACTTACTTATTAAAAATCTAAAAAGTCAACTTTTTGTTTTTCTAGATAATTTAACTGCAATGAGAAAATGGAATATATATATACATATATATATTATTATTTCTAGACTAAAGTAAAAAAGTTTATAATTTTTCTAATAAAACATGTTTAAATAAAAATTGAGATAACATATTGTAGTTCTTAATAATATATAGTAGTTCTAAGTTTTTGAATAACAAAAATCAAAACAAAGAGTTTTTCATTTAGTTCTCTAAGCTGTTAAATTTTTTTATTTTTTTATCAACAAAAATTAAAAAAGAAACAACTTTTTGTACTTTGTGGTTTAAGGTTTCCGAAAGCGCAAAAAAATGCTATCCATAAAATTTTTCTAAATAAAAGATAAAAAAAATACTTTATATTTTATTTATTACAGCCAATTAAAAACCTTCAAATTATTTTCGTAAAAATACTGCAAATTAATGAGCCAAATACTTACGTTTAATATTTGTATATCGCTAATGATCTTAAGTATAGAACAATTCTCCGTTAAAGTTTTGGCATATTATTGATATTCAATATTTTTCCAGACTATGTTTCAAGTCGGGGTTCAATGCTCAAATAGTCTCGAGACACCATTAACTATTAGTATTGGTACAATACTTATTCTCAGTCTGGGCACAATACTGTAATATTCAGTTCTGGGCTAGTCATATTCAGTACTGGCACAATACTATTCCTCAGTCTTGGCACAGTATTAATATGCAATCTTGGCTTAATACTAAGACTCAGTATTGGCTCAATACTAAAATTCAGTCTTGGTACAATATTTATTCTCAGGCTTGGCACAATACTAACATTCAGTACTGACACAGTACTGATTTCCAGTCTTGGCAGGAAGTTATCATTTGTATGCTAAGACGGACTTGGGCCAAGCTTGGATTTCAATCTTGCCCCAGAGTTAATGAGCTTTGCGCCAAGCCTTGGCCAAGGTCGGGCCGATTGTCATTTCCTCTAAGGGTAGTACAAGGTGTTTTGCATTTAAAATTTATTACAATGACTACAAATCAAATAGTTGGAAGAAAACGAAGCCAAATTCATCTTCTTTTTGAATATATCGAAGATCAAGCAAAGTGTTAAGTTCCGAACTGTAGTTATTCAGCTGTAAGTACATTTTGTGTTCACAATTTTTTGAGAAAAACGCGAATTAGTAAGCAGTGAATTATAAATCAACCAATCTCATGATTTAAGTAATTTTGGCTTACAATGCTATATACATATGGGGCATTCCGCGCCAAATCGACCACTGTGTAACCTGACCCCTTTCGATTTGGCTGAAAATTTTTTTCATTTTCTACATCATCGAAAACGTGTCTCAGGATTTTTTTTAATTTTTTTAAACAGTCCCAATTAATGTTTTTATTTGTTTGATGATTACCATTTTATGTTTTTATTTATTTATTTCTCTTTTTTTTTTCGAAAACTTGGATATTTCCCGAGACGAAAAATTCGAGTCTCTCGGAGTCTCTAAGAGTTTTTAGAAGGCTCTCATAGTCTCGCTGAGTCTCTCTGAATCTCTCTAAGTCTCTCTGAGTCTCTAAGAGTCTAGCAGTTAATCATGTTTCACATAGTCTCTGAGTCTCCCAGAGTCTCTTGTTCAGAGACTACGGAAGACTCAAGCTGTAAAATTTCTCATGTCAATGAATTGGAAAAAAACAATTTGTCAACGCTGTACGCGAGTATGCATAGTACTATTTAAGCGATAAATTTAAACGGATACTCAGTAGACTATACAGCAACTGGTAGAGCATGTGTGACGTTGTCAAATTATAATTTAAGAAAATGTTCAACACTATGTGTGTATACGTATATATGAGTAGTGTGTAGGTAAACTTCTCTTAGGTACACTATTAAACAAAAGCAATTTCTCATTTTAACTACCACCTAACCCACTCTTACCCTTTTAACACTATAGTAGCAGGACTACCTTGAAGAAATAGATTAAGAATCGTAAAAATAATTATAGGATGAAATGATGAATGAAAGAAACTAGTTTTACTAAATATGTTAAAGATAAATATTTGTAAATTGATGAATAACTCGATTATTTTTTTATTGTAATATTATCGGCTATTAATTGAAGATATTTGCTTTCGTTTTCTTATGTTCTCACTGCCCTATACAATCAAATAAAATTTTATATTCAAAGATTAATTTACTAACATTTTCCGAGCTTGATTTTTGATTGTTTAATTTAATTTAATTTTTATTTTTACAGAAAGCCCACACTTTTAACCAAAAACGCCACATAAAGGATCAACACCGTGATATTTATGTGGAGTTTCAGATTCACCTCGATTTCGAACCAAATTCAACAACTGATTGTGAAGGAGGATTGAGGAAAGACTTAAAAACTATCACAAATGTTCCTCTAAATAAACAAATTATAAAAACTGTGATATTGAAACAAGTAACCGTTGATGGTCGATCTTTTTCTATTATTCAAGATGAAGGAATGCGGATGATTCTTGATCCATTACTGTCCAGGCTTCCAGAAAAGTATACACTAAATGAAGAGGCAGTCAAAGAAGATGTTCTTGTCGCAGCTGATAAAATTAAAATAAGAATCCAAGAAGAGGTACTAAATCATAAATTAGTAAGTCTTAAAGTGAAGATTGCATCAAGATTAGGGCGTTAATTTTTAGGAGTAAACATACAGTTTATTAAGAAAGGCAAAATCACTATACGAACGTTCGCAGTTGAAGAAATCACAAACAGGCATTCGGGTAAAAATCTTAAGACAATGCTGTTAAATATTTTTGATATGTATGGGATCGATCCTAAAAACATCTTTTCCTTTACATTAGATAATGGAACAAACATGATTAAGCTATCCACATTATTAGCAGAGGAAAAGGATGCCGACAACTTGGACTCTACTATTATTGAAAATGTTGATAAAGATAAAAATGCAGCAGACGATATCGTCACAGTCGATCTAATTAGCGCGCAGGTAAACGAATCAAATGTTACAGATCGAGAAACTGATAATATTAATCCGTTAGAAGATAACGATATAATTATGGACCGGACAGAATTAGAAGAGGAGGTTATCTTATCCGACTAAGTGCAAGATGATCAGCTAGACTCGTTGGAATATGACCTCGCCAATTCAATAGAACAGCTACCAGAAAACCTAAAATTAGTCAACGTTCGATGTGCTGCTCACACGTTGCAACTTGCAGTCCAAAAAGCAACCGAGAAATCCAACTTAAATAAGACTTTGGTGAAAGCAAGAGGAGCTGCAAAAATCTTGAGAGTCGATTCGACGATTAATGTAATAAGTAAATCACGCCCGACTGCTTTAAAACCGATTCTAGATTTACCCACTCGCTGTCAATCTACTTATGATGTGTTGTCATCACTATTAAAATTAGAAGATTTCAAAACTTACGTTCCACAATTGACATTAAATGATTGGCTTCAAATTAAAAGATTTATAATTGCACTGAAACCTGCACAAGAAGCAACCTTGAAGCTTCAAAGAGAACAGTTGACTTTGCCGGAGTTTTATTCAATATGGCTGATGTGTTTAGAAGTTATTGAAAAATTGCAAACACCCCTGTCAAAGAATATCGTTAAATATATGAAAGTAAGACAGGAAGACCTTTTGAATAACGAAGCTTATACAGCAAGTGTTTATTTGGATCCATTAGATAACGTTTCATTAACACCAGAACAAGAATTCCAAGCAATTGATCATTTATGTCAACTTTGGAAAATCGTAAATGATCTAAAGAAAAAAGTCGGGTCTGAAAAGAATTTAACGAGTTCCGAAAATCAAGCATCGGATGAGAAGATAAATAATGCGGCACTTCCATCGGTACTTTTACAACAGTTCAGCGCAAGAAAAAAAATGAAACTTGACAATAATGCTGAAACCAATGTAAAGATGTTATTATCAAATTTTAAAAGTCAACAAGAAAGAACTCCTGAAACACCACTATTACAATATTGGCAAATGAATAAAATATTGATACCAGAATTATATGAATTAGCCAAAATTATATTAGCGATTCCTGCTACACAAGTTACAGTAGAGCGGCAATTCTCAGGACTTGAATATATTTTTTTAGATTTGCGCAATAGATTAAAATCAAATTTACTTAATTCTATCATGATTATCAGAACGAATTACGAAGATATATATGATAACGATGATATCCCCAACAAACTTAAAAAAAAAAATCTGTCTATCAGTTGAACCTGCGGGCTAGCCCCATAACTTTCCGCTGTTTTCGAGCTCCTTGAGCTCAAGGAGCTAGAAAACATTGTTGTAGATACATTTCCGAACTCGAAAATACTTTTGTATATATACCATTGCTTTCGAAAAAAACGTTTTTTAGCATTTCTTTTCCCCATGATATCTCACGAACAAATTAACTGACTTTGATGGTTGAGGTGGCAATTAAAGTATTGTATTGAATTCTAGAGCTGATAAGATTTTGGAATTTTTTAGTTCAGTTGTTTCAAAGATATTCGCAAAAAACCATTTTTTACCATTTCTTTCTCCCGCGATAACTCTCGAACGAATTATCCGATTGAGATGGCTAAGGCGGCAATCGACACGTTTTATTGAGTTCTAGAGCTGATTAGATTTTGAAGTTGATCGTATAAGTCGTTTCTGAGAAATCCATGAATGACTAAAAAAAAAAAATTTTTTTTTCTCGTAATTCGCCAATGTTATCGAGTCTACTTCAAATCAAATGATCTAAATGATCTAAATGATCAAATGATCTAAAATTTTTAGAAAAGTTGATGGCCAACAAGCTCTTTCGATTGCCGCCTTAACCACCCAAATCAGTTCGTTAGCTAAAAAGTTATAGACCAGTCACACACACACACACACACACACACACACACACACACACACACACACACACACACACACACACACACACACACACACACACATACAGACACTCGGACATCATTTTGAATATAGTCAGAATAGCTTCCTAGGATTTTAAAACGTCGACATCTGATGAAATTTCGATTTTCGTAAATCGGGGTAAAAACAGTATCTTCCCGAATTTTTCGAAAATCATCGATTTTCTTAGCGGGAAGTTAAAAATCTCATAAAAATGGTGAATACGTCTTAACTTTAATCTAATTTAACCTTGTCACGTAACCATTCAAATAAATTAGTAATTAATTAGTAATAAGTAATAACAATATCATTTAAGTTCAAATTTGAATGGTTACGCGGGCATTTCGCTGCCACGCCGGTGAGACAGCGTTTGCTCGCGCATGCGCGCAGTGTGACTGAGAGCACGTGTGTGCTAAAATTTTAATTTATAATTTAAAAATAATTATATTTAATATTAATTATTTATATCGGAATATTTATTATTTTGCGTTATTCAGGGGACATAATGTGTGGTCACATTATGCCCCAATCATTGTTTTTATTTTATTTAGTTTAAATTGGATATCCAGGTATTGAGGAGATGAGAAATATTGACCGCAGAGAAGGGGAAAAATCAATATTTTCTCCTGTAATATCGACGCTGATTATATGTTTTATATAATTATTATTTAATTAGACATATATTTTATAATTATTATTTTGACATGAATAAATACTAGACAAATGTATTTATTTAATATGTATCATTCAGGTGGGGTAAAAATGTTTTTATGATTTATGTAATTGATTTAAAGGCCCAGGGCTAGATAACAAGGATAATGATAATTTAGGGCGATTGTTGCGCCACGTGGGTGGCCAACAAGTGGCCGGCCCAAAAAGTACTCAGAAAGGTACGGAAAGTGCAATTGAGCAGACGCTGTTTTTACGTTGTTAATACGTCTCGAATTTTCCTAATTAATTTAATTATTGTTTGTGGTCAAACTAATAAAGAGTTTATTTATAAAAATTCACCGGGTGATTGAGTTCCGCTACTGATTGCGGAGTTATTTGAAAGACAATCGAGTAAGTACTCTTGTATTTCTCTTTAATGCATTGTTACCTGTAACCTCCCCGGGAATTGTTGGCATTCGTGACGTAGATTCACGTGTGTGTACCACACACCCGTGAATAATTTGGCTGATTTTGTGTTTAGCTACCCCTGAATGATACATTTATATATATGAAAAGAATTAGGGATGATAAAATAATTACATTTTATTTAAATTATAATTTAAACATTGGAAATTGCGCGCTTGCAGTAGTTCGCTGTATCGATATATCGATAGCTACATATATCTATACTTATAGCTATAGCTATACACCGGCTAAAGAAAAATTCCTGAGTCGCGACGTAATAGTTCAAAGGAAAAATTCCAGAACAATAGTAATAATTATAGAGCGGGATTATTATTATTATTTATTTTATTATTTATTATACACTTATCCAAAAAATTAAAGGAACAAGAAAAATTTATAAATTTTTTAGTGATTTTTGGAAGGCTGTATTTTCGGGAAAAATTTTCGTGAAAATCGTATCGAAAAAATAAAAAAAGCAAAATGAAGCTTGAAATCTCTAGTTTGAAGATCTTTCAAATTAGAGACAAAATTTTTCTAAATTTTTTGGTTTCGTTTTTTAGGTCTACGGGGCCGAGAAAAATTTAAAAAAAAAACAAATTCATGGCTTGTTTAGGAAATTTATTCAGCTACAATTTGCTTTTTTTTGTTTCTCTGTACGACAATTTGCTGCTAAGATATCAGCCTTCAAATGAAAAAGGATCCTTTTGTCTTTGATTATTGATATCTCAGCAAGAAATGGTCACATAGTAATTTAAAGGGCAGTTTAATAAACTTGAATAAATCCCCTATAAGCTCCATTTTTGATTTTTGAAAAAAAAAAATTTTTTTTCATTCTTCATATCCATTTGAAGAACCCACAAAAAATGGCCATTTTCTGGTTTTTTAGTCAACTCATCGCTACTCTGCAAATATTGATAAAAAAAATAATGTTGCCGGGTAATTTTACAGCTTAATGTACCCTCAAAAACCCTGGAAATTTTCAGATTGATCCATTGAACCGTTTGTCCGGTCCGATTGCTCAAAGTTTTACAAAACAATTAAAGGAACAAGTTTTGTTCCTTAATCTGTGTAATCGTTATCAAAATGAAAAAATCAATTTTTTTCGGATATTCTTCCATTTTTGCGTTAGTTATTCAGTAAATGTAAGGTAAAGAAAAAAAAATTTTTTTTTTCCGAAAAACGAAAAAAAAATAACCCTCCGAATAAAACATAAAAAAAAAAAAATTGGAAAAAATTCTTGTTTGGTCTCGTTTTTTGGAAATTTTTTTTTTTTTCTTTACCTTACATTTACTAAATAACTAACGCAAAAATTAAAGAAAATCCAAAAAAAAAATTAATTTTTTCATTTTGGTAATGATTACACAAATTAAGGAACAAAACTTGTTCCTTTAATTGTTTTGTAAAACTTTGAGCAATCGGACCGGACAAACGGTTCAATGGATCAATCTGAAAATTTACAGGGTTTTTGGGGGTACATTAAGCTGTAAAATTACCTGGCAACATTATTTTTTTTATCAATATTTGCAGAGTAGCGATGAGTCGACTAAAAAACCAGAAAATGGCCATTTTTTGTGGGTTTTTCAAATGGATATCAAGGATGAAAAAAAAAATTTTTTTTTAAATCAAAAATGGAGCTTGTAGGGGATTTATTCAAGTTTATTAAACTGCCCTTTAAATTACTATGTGACCATTTCTTGCTGAGATATCAATAATCAAAGACAAAAGGATCCTTTTTCATTTGAAGGATGATATCTCAGCAGCAAATTGTCGTACAGAGAAACAAAAAAAAGCAAATTGTAGCTGAATAAATTTCCTAAATAAGCCATGAATTCGTTTTTTTTTTTTAATTTTTCCCGGCCCCGTAGACCTAAAAAACGAAACCAAAAAATTTAGAAAAATTTTGTCTCTAGTTTGAAAGATCTTCAAACTAGAGATTTCAAGCTTCAATTTGCTTTTTTTATTTTTTCGATATGATCATTTTTCACGAAAATACAGCCTTCCAAAAATCACTAAAAAATTTATGAAATTTCCTTGTTCCTTTAATTTTTTGGATAAGTGTAGTTATTATTATTATTTAATTAATTAATCCCGAGTAATTGTTATTTATATTTTTCTTTTCTGTGCATAAATTGCAGTTTTTGTATACCCCAGTGGACAAGTAATTTATATTATATCTTTAATTATAAATAATTATTGAAAGAGGAATAATTATTTACTTAAAATAGTTTATGTAATAATTTTTGGGAATTTATATTGAGAGTGAGAGTATGCCGTATCTTTCTCTCCCTGGACAGTGTAAAGGAGCAACCCAGGGTTTAAGGTTGTGATAAAATTTTTTATTGACATTAATTAATCTTGAAAAATTGTTTATTTTATTTAAGTGAATTATTGTGATAGATTTATACTTTATTATTAATTTGAATATTGGATTTAAATTTAGAATTTTTTTTGCATTATATAAATTCTACCCCCAGGGGTTTATTGACGATTGTAATTTGTATTATAAGTGAAATATTGTATCGAAGATTCTTGATAATTTTTTTATAAATAATTGGATCCAACAATTTTCGGGGAAATACTCTGTATTTATTTTCCTGGGTCTCTTTCCTGCTATATTTAATTTATCTTATTATTTTATATATATTCAACTGTGCTCATTATTGTCTTTTTCCTGATTATTTCTTTTTTTTATTATTTCATTCGATTTATCAGCCTTGTTACTGGCTACTCGCTCGGATCTTCCCTTGTAAATTTTCCCCCTGATAAAATATTTTGTCCGTTTTAGAGAAACGATCTGGCGCCTACGTGCACTAACCCAGCCTGAGGAGCTGGTCCAGGCACACCTTATTTTATTATTTGCAATTTGATAACGCTATTATTTATTTAAAAATTTAAAATTTAATTGACGTAACATTTATCAACTTTATTTTTCCGGACTTTCGGAATTATAATTTTTTTGTTTTTCACGTGGGTGACCGCATACGGTACTGGGGTTGTTCGCGTCTCCGTCGCGAATTCAAAAACAGTATTTGTTATAACCTAATCAATAAAACAGTAAATAACCGCTATAAAAATGCTCGACATTGGGAAATACGACTGCTAGAAAATACATGCCCCACATGATCGACAGCATAACTCCATCAACTGTAAGCAATTTAACAAGCCAATCACTAAAACAGGCTTCACCAACTGCTATTATCGAGTACAGTCAATAAAACAGACCTCACTGACTGCCAGTACAACCCCCCTCGACCATCAGCTAGTTACCCTCCACCAGTAACTTAGCACAGATAAGAACCCACAATCTGTTTTATCGGGGGAAGAGGTGAACCCCCCTTGCTATACTACTCGTGCGGTGTTGTCGATTACCCACCCGAGCAAATGAGCGCACTCACTTCTTTCGTGCGCTCAACTTTGCTCTTGTGGAAGTTGATAACTCACCGCACTAGTTGAACATGTACTATGATATTACGGAGTTGCCGGTTGTTAAGCTAATATTGCATGCATCATAACGCGAAGTGTTTGAGGTAGCGCATTACTCTCAACATGTCAGAGTCAAGCAATTTTCCAGACTTAAATTGCCTTCGTTTCATTTATTTTGTAGTCGTAAGATAATACAAATACACTGTTAGCAAGAGAAATGCTCTTATTATCAGACTCGATATGTTTAAAACACATATGATATACGAAGTTCAGCCTATGGCCGCGTACGGGAGCTGTTATTAGCCAGGCTGATAAATATGTACACGCATACGCTGTATATTTTTCATCGGATGCCAATACCGCGAAAGATTAATTATTGTAAAGAAATATTACTTTCCGAAAAAAAATAAGAAAATATTAATTAAATTTCGAAAGTGATATAATGTATCAAGAGCATTACTTATGGGGAACAAATATGTTTTTTATTGGTGGAAAAATCCTGGCGTCTGCTAGACTCGAACCCACTTCCTCCGATTTGGAGTCCTAGATGCTATCTACTGCGCTGACCCAAGTATGTAATCGCGTAAGCGTAAATAGTATTTTTATTATGATACCAACGAACAACTGATTAATAAAGAAAAATCCAGTGATGCAATAATTGATATATTTTTTAATGGATGTATTATTGGTTGGTACTTTGTCAAACTTTTAGCCGGTAAATAAAATAGTTAAAGGGATTCGATAACTTTTTCATTAATGAGGATCCTCATGTCATCCTGAGATAATGATAGCAGAGATATTAATGTGAGAAAAGAAATAAGAAAATACTAAATAGTCATACTGCAAACCTGAATTATTTTCATTATCAGCACAAATACGAATTTTATAATCTTCAACCACTTGATTATTTATCTTGGAATCATCATCGCTCGGACTCTCGAACTGTGGCGACTTTTTTTTTTACGATTAAACTTGCGCTTGTTAAAAAGTAATTGATTGATTTTGTGTCAGCATCGAGTTCATCATATAATTTTTGAAACTTTTTGAGCTTATACGAATGATCATTAGGCCGAGTGTCTACGTCGCGACTTTCTTTTATTGATAGCAACTTGATTTCGCCAGATTCCAGGTTACGCTTAGTTTGATCTAATATTTCCAGTAGATAGATGAAAAGGAATAGATAGAAAGAAAGGAAAGGAAAGGACTATCGAAGACTTTTATTTCAGGTTACGCAGAATGATCAAAGGCCTGGAAGCTGCACTACCAGCAGAAAATCGAGATGCCATCATGTCGCAGCAAGAAAAGGTTGCATTCGACCTTCTTTATTCCGCTTTGCCTGACCTTCCAAAATGTCTTGCGCGTCTATAAAACCCCGGAACGCTAGAAGAGCTTTACAAGGCGATTAAAGAAGAGCGAACTCGCGAATGTTTGCGGCCTGCTCGGAAACGCGATTCTAACGAATTTTCACATAATCCTCATAAAGACCGTCGAGACTACGACCGAGACTATAACAGACGCTACTCGAAAGACGATTATCAGAGACCTCGTCGAGATTATGACGATTACGACGATCGTAGAGAGACTAGAGGACGAACATTTAGTTATTCTAAAAATAACTACAGACGGAGTAAATATGACACAGACGACGAAGACAGTGTAGACTCTGACGCCAGTGCGGAGTCCGCAGACTACTTAACTTACGCTTACACCTCAAGTAAAGGGGGACGTAATCAGAACCGTGACGATGATTTGACTCCACGAACGTACAAGAAAAGCCCTTCACGTTCACGTACAGAAGAGCAGGTTCCAGCCAAACAAAAGACTGTGACGTTCGACCCCGCAGACATAGACACTGAAAAACTAGAACATCTGAAACTAGACGCTCCATATTGCGACTGCCCTTTCTGCCCTCACCGTGACGCGACTAAATCTGGCGTAAAGAAAAACAACGAAGACTATTTAAACTTGATGGGCGCTCGACAGGCCGAGGCGACTGCGAGTGTGCCCCGCGAATCTCGCCGATCCACGAGTGCCCACCAGAGGCCTCAAACTGTGAAGGAATTCAGCATCCTTCAATGCCCCAAGCCCTCACACTAGTTATCGGTAAGGGTCCGCGAGTCTGGATAAAATCTCCAGACCTTCTCCAGGGTGGTTGCGAAGTTTTGTTGGATTCAGGTTCCGACCTGAATCTCCTTTGCATCGATGCCCTGGGGGATGACACCATCTTTTACCCTGAAAATGGAGGTAAAGTGGGCGGTATAGCGACGAGCAGTATGCCAATAATTGGAATCGTGACGCTTAAGATTTTTGAAGTGGATGTTTGTTTCCAGGTTGTATCTAGGGTACCAGGAGGGTACCTGGGTATCCTTGAAAATGAATTTTTCATCAAAGAACGAGCTGGCATTTCCTTTTATTGGAATACGTTGGTCCTCAAAAATCGACCTACCCGTCCTATCCCTTTTACGATGGAAGACGACCTTGACGGAGGGTATATCCTGTCCTTAGGGACAGGTCCAAAAATTTTTGACTCGTGTAATTCCCTTCATAGAGAATTACAATGCTTTCTTGTGGACACAGGGGGGGGGGGTGTCTGTTTGATAAATTCTTCGGCCCTTAAACCCAAAATTAGAGTGGATCGTGGTGACACGATGCTACTCCGAGGTTTGAATGGGCATCCCATGGAGACGATCGGTACTGTCGAACTGAAAGTTTTGGGAACCAAAATTCGATTTCACGTTTGTGAGGGTAATTTACCCTTCAATGGCGTGGGCATTTTGGGAAACAACTTCCTGAGAAAGGAACAGGCAGAAATCTCGTACCATCATCAATCTCTGAATTTATTCTCTCGACCTTCCCGACCTCTATACTTCAGCCTAGGAGTAAAACCATCTCGTTCATACGTAATCCCATCCCGTATGCGAATGTCTGTTTCCGTACCTGTCTTGAATCCAAAAATCAAACAAGGCTATCTCCGTAAGATTCCTCTGGAGGAAGGACTCTTAATGGGCGAAGCTGTTGTCTCAGTGGATGAAGGTCAAGCGATGTGTATGGTCATCAATACTACATCCGACCCGGCAGAAATCAACATTGAGCCTCAGATTCTCGAAGAATTCGAATACGACCATTCAGATCTTTCAGATGGAAATTCTAAAACATCTGATTCCTCACCCGGAAGGAAATCCTTATCCAGAAGGGAGCGTATCGACGTGATCCTTAATAAAATTCCGACGGACCATCTCAATCGACTCGAAAAAAGACAAATATTTAAACTCATACAGAAAAATCATGATATTTTTCACCTTCCGGGCGATCGCCAGGGACGATCTAAAAAGTTCACTTGTAAAATCGAAACCACAAGTGATACGCCAGTCCGAATCAAACAATACCGTTTTCCTCAAGAACATCGCGAGGAAATCAAGAAACAAGTCGATAATTTGATCAAACAAGGAATTATACGTAAATCAATCGGGGATGCTTACCCCCTACCACTCATAATTGACATTCTAGATCAACTCGGTGGAGCGAAATATTTCAGCGTGTTCGATCTTGCAAGCGGGTTCCATCAAGTACCATTGGATCCCAGGGACGCTGAGAAAACTGCGTTTTCCACCCCTGATGGCCATTAGGAATATTGCTGCATGCCTTTTGGGCTTGAGTGCGCTCCGGCAATTTTCCAACGCATGATGGACTCCACTTTGAGTGGTTTGAAAGGCACCGAATTATTCATTTACCTGGATGATTTTGTAAGTTACGCATCTTCTCTTGAAGAGCACGAAGTGCGAGTGCAAAGACTCTTCAACCGCCTTCGAGAGGCTGGGCTAACTCTTCAGCCCGAGAAATGTAAGTTTCTCTGCCCGGAGGTGGAATATTTGGGTCACATCATTACTAAGAATGGCGTGAAACCTGACTCAAAGAAGATTTCATCCCTTAAAAACGCGTCCCACCCCCGTAACCATACGGAGGCGCGCAAATTTATGGGATTGGCGAACTATTATAGGCGTTTCATCGAAAATTTCGCAGAAAGAGCAAAACCAATCACTGACCTTACCAGAAAAACTAAACCGTTCGTCTGGTCAGCTGATTCTCAAAAAGCTTTCGATGACATAAAGAATGCACTGTGCGAAAATTCATTCCTCGCTTACCCAGACTTTAATCGACCATTCATATTAGCGACAAGTTTGTCTGATGTTGGCATCTCGGGTATTTTGAGCCAAGAACTCGATAACGAAGATCAAACTCCCGAAAACCCAGATGCAAATGTCGAAAAAATTGTCTCATGTACATCTAGAGTTTTGCAAGAACCTGAAACCAGATATACACACAACGAAAAAGAATGTTTGGCGGTTTTGTATGCGGTGCAACAATTTCGGCCTTACCTCTATGGTAAGCCCTTCACCTTGTATACAAGTAGTCCTTGTATGTCCTGGTTAAAGGATAGCCAAACCGTTACAGAACGCCAAATCAAATGGAGATCTAAACTAAGTGAATATAAATTCTCTGTTGTTGTTCGTCATAAAATCTCCGAGCAATATGCCGAAGGATTATCTTACAATCCCGAAGAAAGATCTCCGGCAGAGATTAATTCAGATGAAACACCCATCAAAGAAGCTGTAATGTTACCGCTCAAGAAAAATTCTTGTCCTGACGACGAAGCAATAGCAGCAGTAAAACGAGGTCGAAAACCGGGAGGCAAAAATAAACCCCGTGTTAACAGCGCTCCGCAACCTCGTGATACAATTGCATTTCGTCTACGAATGAGACGAGCTACAGAACTGAACCCAAATCGGAAAAAGGTAAATTATTGTGAAATAAGTACTGCTGAACCTGACGTTTCAGGGTCTATCGAAGACGACGTATTCGACGAAAATCAACCAGGTCCACCATCGAAACCCCAAGCTCCAGTAGACCCGGAACCAGAGCCTGAAACCAATGCTGAAGAAACAGATGAGGAGGAAGAAGAAGCAGTCCGACTCATGAACAAAGAGTATCTGATGAACGAACAGAATGAAAGTTCCAGCGATCAGGGGGATGAAAATTCGCCCGTGGCGATCAATCGACAACAAATGCGGGAAGATTTGAGAAAATCATTCGAACGTTTCAACAGAGCTCTTGAACAACGAACCGTTAACATCCCAGATAAAAAGCGGATTGCTCTGTTCATCCAGACGACTACTACAATCCACTGCCAGTAGTCAGCCCTCAGGTGGCCAAGGAAGTCAGAGAATATCTTGAACAGAGTTACCTTCCGCACGAATACGATGAAAACGAAGACCCGGACGAATCCGAAGAAATGGAAGAAGAAGAAGAAGAAGAATTTCTTCGAGATAATGAAAATACTGAAGAAGATGAAGACTCCAGCGAAGCCAGCTGCTCTGAACCAGAAGTCCAAGTTGAAACAAATCCAGCAACTCCACCGTTGTCGCGAGCTACCAAACCGCGAAAAATATTTGAGTGGTAGTTCAAGTCCATCTACTCCCATGTGGAAACACACTGTGTTGAGAGCTGCACAGAAAGAGCATAAAGGGCTGGAATACGATAACCATTCTAAAACCTTCTATTGGAATGACGAGGTAGAAGCAGACAATCGAAATTCTACCATCATAGCAAGACCTTCTACTTGTCAAACCTTAAACACTAAAGATTTTCCAGCTGCATCTTCTAGTATAGCACACCAGGAAACTCCCAAGCGAATGGGGGAAATTTCTCCAAAAACTAATGAAAATGAAAACACGTTGCTGAACGAAAACCAGCAACCCAAATCACCAAATAACAATTCTACAAATGATCTGACAAGAAGGGAAGAGAGCTCTTCTCAATCAAACAAATCAAAGACCACCCAAGATGACGAAGCCACGGTGATTCAAGTAGAAGTACACCAAGAACAAGACGACGGAAATGAGCAGGCCAACGAATCTGATCCTCGCCATGTGACACATCCGGAAGTTGTTGACGAACAACTGGGGGATGAAATGGCTGTGGATGACGATTAGCCACCTAAATTTCCGAATCAAGATCCATGGTGCGTCTTCGACCCTCCATCTTCGGACATAGCTGAAGATTTGAGTGGTCAAAACTACTCACCGCCTGAAGTTTTCTCTTCATCTGGTTCTGAGTCTGACAGACCTCAGAAACTGCCTAAAAATTAAATTAAATTCAAAGACAGTCGAGATGGAATCACGTATGTGAGAGATCACATGGTGCATTTCCTGTCTCTGGATTGTGAAATGATAAAACCAGTTTCAAGGCTGTTGAGAGATCTCACCTTCATCAATCGAGAAGACCTGAAAGCGGCTAGACCAAAATTGGGTGATGTACTTGTCACAAAATTGGGTCAATGCTCCATCTTTACCGTTTTCGTCAAGAAAAATCATTTTGAAATTCGACTTAACAAATCTAATCGAAGGACTACGAAACTTGAGAGCGTCCATGTTCAAACACGAGATTTATACGTTCCGCATAGCGAAACAGGGGGATGACTTCGACGATTTGAACATAAAGCCTTATCTCATACAAGAGTTGGGCGATTGTCCAATCGAAGTAACTCTTTGCGAAGGAAATATAGAAGTTCCTGCCGAAGAATTACGCGATAAAATCATCGAATAAAACCACTGTAGCCCTATAGCAGACCACAAAGGTGTCGTGAAAACTTATTGGCGAATCCGCAAGAGATTCTACTGGCCTGGCATGAAGGAAAAGATCTACAGATTTATCCAGAAATGCGAAATTTGCCAGAAGAACAAACTCAAGCGAATAAAAACTAAACAACCACTGATCATAACCGATACTCCTTTCGAGCCCTTCGAGAAAATTTCCATCGATACCGTTGGACCACTTTCAATGACCAGAAGTGAAAATGTCCATATCCCAGCGATTCAGGATAACTTTTCGAAAGCCGTAACCGCGATCCCGATATCCGATATCCGATCGACAACAGTGGCTAAAGCCCTTGTCGATCGATATATGTTTTATTATGGGTGTCCGAAAGTCATCCTCTCAGAAAAAAGTACGTCATTTACCTCGAAAATAATACAACAGCTTGCAAAAGCTTTAAAAATACAAAGATCAACGACTTCGGGTTATTACCCCTAGTCAAATGGATCCTTAGAAAGGAGCCATCAACCACTGATAGACTTTTTGCGAGTAATTTCAGATAAGTATTCGAACTGGGATCGATATGTAGGTCTTGCTGCGTTAAGTTACAATACAAACGTGCACACTTCTACCAAATCCACTCCATTTGAGTTGATGTTTGGTCGAAGAGCTCGGTTGCCAACCCAATTCCCCGATTATTCCAGAATCGAAACTTATTCTGATTATCTCGCTGACCTTATGGGAAGATTATCAGAAGTTAGAGAAATCGCTGCTGATTGTCTCAATAAGGCAAAACAAGATTCCAAAATTCGTTGTGATCGACACATACATGCCAGAACCTTTAACGTAGGTGATTTCATTTATGTTTTAAACGAGCCGAGGAAAAATAAACTGGATGTTTATTACACCGGGCCTTATGAAATTGTCGAAATTAACGAATTTGGGAGTCTTATTTACCTGAATGACAAAGGGAACCGAAAATTGGTCAACCCTAATAAGGCTAAACCTGCTTTCGATCAAAAGGCTAAACCTTTATAAAGTTCTCTGTTTCAGATCCAAGAAAATAATTTACCACCATGAAGCCATTGTTGATATTTCTGGTCATCATCATAGGAAGCAGTCAATCCAAGGACGTCATGACCATCCAACCATTGGCGGACAACCCAGGGTTATTGAATGATCCATTTAAGAAGATCCATTTGGTTGAAGAAAATTAGTGCGTCATTTCTTCCATTAACGTCAAGGGGTTGGTAGACCTGTACCCCTTCGAGTTAGAACATATGCATTCAACCATGCTTGCTTGTGCCAAGATCATCGACGTCGGGTCCTGCATGCACTATCTGAAAATTAACATGATAAATGAGGTACAGGTTGGAATATATCAGGCCATGCATCGCTTAGACCAACTCCTCGACGAAACGAATTTTCAAACGCCGCCACTTGACCGTAACCAGAGAGCTCCATGGTTCGGTTTCATAGTCACGATTTCTCGAGAATTGTTTGGGACCATGGATTATGAAGACAAAGAACACATTAATAAGGAAATCGACAAGTTATACCAAGATAATGCCGAAATGGTGCACCTGGTACAGAACGCCACCCACATCGTCAAGAGTGAGATTAATACCATCCTTCAGAGTGAGGCTCAGATGCAGTCCAATCTGAACGAACTTGCAGACGTCACTCACGCATTCATAAACGCAACGCTAAACTCCTTAGAAGAAGTCGTTTATGTCACGCAAGTCCTCATGCTGGGGGATGAGCGCTTGGAGATCGCCAATCACCACCTACGAGTCCTGAGAGAGGCCGAAACCATCATCGAAGACGCAAAAGCCGGCAGACTCTCTCCTCAAGCGATATCGCCAAAACAACTTTACAAAGCAACGATCGACATCATGCGGAAACATCCTGATTTAAATCCACCTCAGCCGATTGACAGGATGGACCTCTAAACCTTGTCAGCAGTATCGACAGTAAAGGTAGCGAGGGCAAAAGGTTATCTGCTCATTATAGTAACCTTGCCTCTGTTTCACAAGATTCCGCTACTATCATATGAAATGAGACCGTTGCCAAAACCAGAAAACGTGAACAGAAAAATTCAAACTTTGACCATTTTACCATCCAAAAGGTTCTTGGTTACAGATCCGGGCCTGCGAAGATTTTTCCTGGCAGACTCTGAATATATAAATAAATGCAGAACCATCGGAGAAGGTCTATCGTGTCGTCCCGATATCCCATTGCAAACTACAGAAGATCCTGAAGAAGTCGACTGCGAAATGAAGCTGCTCTTGAAATCGACAGAAGACATTTCGAGAACTTGCAACATCCGCATTATCCCCGATTGTAAAACTACGTGGATGAAGCTCAATCAACCAAACTCTTGGGCTTATTCGACCTGCTAAGAGGAAAAGTTAAGTCTCAAATGTTTGGATCCAGTCGAAAAAGACTACTACATCAATGGAACAGGGATGATCCATATCTGGGGCAGATGCGAAACCAAAAACGGAAAATACTTAATCAAAAGTATAGATGAAGAAATCACCCAGCTGAATATCACGCTACCGAAGTTAATTTTAACTTTGAAAAAACTGTCAATAAATTTACCAGCTGAGCCTAAAGTCTCAGGGTTTCTCTTCAAAAAGAACATCGACCCGTTGAACACAATCGATAAATTCCAACCCTGGGAGCAGGATTAGAAGAAACAGAAAACCGGATGTCTGAAATAGCGCTGCATCATCAGGAGGACGAGGTACAACGAACGATGACGGCGGGAAATATGTCCATCCTCGTCATCTTGTGTGTCATTCTCATCGTTCCAGTTTTCCTCAAATGTTGTATCTGCTCAGGCAAGAGGCGTTGCTTCACCTATAAGAAAAACAAGTAGCCAGGCGAGGTACTACACAAGACAATAATAGAAACCAAACGTACCTCTGATCTCAAACCCAAGGCAGTCTAAACTAAGGACCAACCAGAGGTCATCGAACTCCAAGAGCATCCGTCGACATCAACTCGTGTCTCCTTCTCCGCAAATCGGCGAACAACTCCAACTCGTACATCCAGAGGTTTCCGTCTCTCCGACTTCAACGCACCAATATAATCAACCTAAACAAGATAAGAATAATGTATAATCAAACAAAAGAATCGGTCTGTCAGTTGACCCTACGGGCCAGCCCCAAAACTTCCCGCTGTTTTCGAGCTCGTTGAGCTCGAAAATACTATTGTCAATACACTTTCGAGCTCTTAGAGCTCACAAATACTTTTGTATGCCATTGTTTTGTAAAAAACCATTTTTTAGCATTTCTTTCTTCCACGATATCTCGCGAACGAATCAACCGATTTTGATGGTTGAGGCGGCAATCGACGCGTTTTGTCAAGTTCTAAAGCTGATCAAATTTTGGATTCGATTTTTGAGTCGTTTTTGAGATATTTCAGGAAAAAAAAAAAAATTTTTTTTTTTTAATTCTTTCGACAACGGTTTCTCTTGAACGAATGAACCGATTCTGATGGTTGAGGTGGCATTCGACGCGGCTCATAAAGCTCTAGAGCCCAGTCCATTTTGGAATTAATCCATCGAGCACATTAAAAGTTATCCAAAAAAAACATTTTTGAAAAAACTTTATTTTTGGAATATCTCTGAACGAGCCCTACCGATCAAGCTCAATTTACTCTCGGCTTCAAGATATTGACAATCCGCGTCGAATGACACCTTAAAGTTCAAAATCGGTTCATCCGTTCAAAAGATACAGGCATTTACATACGTACCAACGTACGTACGTACATACATACATACATACACTCGGACATCATCTTGAAATTAGTCAGAATAGCTTCCTAGGACCTCAAAACGTTGACATATGATGGAAATTCGATTTTCGTAAATCGGACCGAAACCAATAACTTCCCGAATTTTTGAAAATTTACAATTTTCTTAGCGGGAAGTTAAAAAAACATTTCGCGTGGTAAAAATAGCAGTCCTCTGCTAATTATTTAGAAACTGACCCCGAAGTAATTTTTGGGACCATTTTGGAAAACATCTACAAAATTTTTGTATTCATTTAACCATATCTATGACTATCTTTGAAGAGGATTCCTATTTTACCACCACTTTATTTTAAAAGAGAAAAAAATTTTAATTAAGAAACATATTACTAGACTTAAGTTTACCAGATAGATTTTGGAAAAAGGAAGAAAATTTAATAATAGATTCTTATAACTAAACTATTAAAGAAATTTAAAATCACCTGAACATCCGAGGAAACAGGATAATTGGTAAATTCCTGTTAAAAACCGCGAAATTACTTTTGAAACTAAAGCAAATTATTTAAACGTTTACCTTTCATAGCGCATGCGCGAATCCAAACGCAGATGACAGCCGCTGACAAATATTATCACAGCCTTGACAAATTTTCTTACAGGACACCAATTCTCCGCCAAATTCTCCTTTAAAAATAAATCCTGGAAAACTCCTTAAAATACTCCTTTTCCACCACCTATAACAAGAAAATGAAAGCAGTAAATAGATAGAAACTTTTCTTTCAAAAACCAACTTCAGAATGTTACTCACCTCAGATTAGTCACATGTTCCATAGTAAACTAAAAACACTTACCTGGAGAATTTAGATAATTGCGCCGTAACAAAAAAAAAAACTCAAAAGGAAAAAGGAAAACCAAGTTTTCTTTACGTATACACTTGCATATTTAACCATATCCAAGTTGTATACGGTTATTTGAAGAAATGGGCAAATTTTGGGTTAAAAGAAGGAACACACGATCTTTAAGCTCATTTTCCCTTTACTGAAAAGAGAAAACCGACAGCTGAACTTGACTTGCAAGTGGTAACATCATTTCGGTTACCCAGTGAACGCTGGTGATGGCCGAATTGCCCCGGCCCATCTTCTCCCGGCTCATCTTCTTCATCCTCCCTAAAGAGCCAGGAAATAGACTTCCAATCCTCCATCCAATCATCCAAATCCTCGTCCTTTTCCCTCCAAAGATGCTTACTCCACGCCAGAAAAAGCTCACGCTTTAGACGGGATGGGCAGTCCGGCAGAGAACCCCGACTCAAATAATGCTAGACAAACAAGCCGACATTTTAAATAACACTAAAATCACGACCAACTAGACTTTTCACCTCAACACTTACGTGTAGCAAATTATTACGCACATCACAAGTATTATAACATTTACAAGTCTGAATGTTGGGGGCCAAAATGTCAAAAATCCTCCGAATATAAACAAATTCGGAATAGGATCTTATAAAATAATAAATGGGATCCCCAAGGTTATACTTCTGACCGAAAGACTTGCACATTGTACCAGTTTCAAATCAGACGACTGAATGCCCGACTTAACGCATAAGCGCATCGTCAGCGGTAACAAGACGCGCTAGCCGTGAGAACGTTTGTTGAAGTCACACAAACTAAACTTAAGAACAAAATAATGAGAATGATTCTTAAAAACTAAAGAAATAAAACGCTATACATTTTTAAAGAAAATTCATTCGCAATTTATTCTGTCAAAATTCAAAACATTAACGCCTTTTGAAAAGCCAGGCGATAGTAGAATCTTTCAAAGTAGAATTTAACAAACGCAAATTATTTCTGCGTCCTCGAATGTGACGGATAAATCTCAAAACTTCCGTTAAACAGCTGTTACCAATGAGAGCATCGTCCGTAAAATACCAATGTAAATTGGTCACGACACACTAAAATGAAAAAAAAAAAAAAAAGCATTTTTTTTTAAGAATTCCTCTTTATATAATATATATGAGTATATAAAAATACCTCTAGTAAGGTAAGAGCGCGACCATCCGGTTCTATCGGGGGCAAGGGTGGTGCTATCGAATGGATCCAATCAACCTCGTATTGATGAGAAACGAACAAAAAGATTGGATCCGAATCTAGATACCAACGAGCCCGCACCTCTATCAAAATTTCACCCAGTAAAACTGGTAAAAGATCCATTTCCGGATCAGCAATCTTAACAGGTTGGCGAGTAAAACACATTTTCAGTAAATCCTGAAATTACGAGTTTCAATATATAACTAAAACTTTTTTTTTGACAAGGAGTTATCAAATTCCTTATTTTTAAATTGAAAATGGGTTTTAATACCGACTTACCTCTCAACTGTAACGAGCGTCCACTAGCTTTAAGAACAACTTGATGTAAAGCAATATGTTTAAAAATCATCTATTCTTACTCTATAAAAGAAAAAAAAACAAACATAATAATAACCGTGGCCTTGCTAAATCAGCAAATTAGAAACTGACCGCGAATAAAACCAAGCGATATACGCAAAAGCAACGAAAAGAATTCTCAAAAACTCCCATAAAATATCACTGAAATACTTATGGGTATATTGAGAATAATCTCTAAAAATCATTCTACATGCATGCTATTCATATAAGTAACGTTCATTCTTAGTTTTCAGGTTGAATCCCTCAACATTATCATTAAAAAGCCATCAATTATTCAATTTATTTCTGATATAAAACATATCATTGATTTATACATGAAATAAGCTGGTTTAGAGAATAGTCCTTCCAGTGACTGTAAGATGGAGACACTTGCCGGTAAATCTACGATCAATTCAGCGGTCGATATTTAGCATTTCATTGATGTCACACCGTCGCGAGAGTTGCGAACGCGGGCAAAGAAGAGACCGATTAGCGACAGCTGTCGTTCACGGTCGCGCAACGCTCTCTCTCTCCCTCTCACGTCCCGACTCAAATCTATCGCGTGCTCTCTCCATCCCACGCGGCCAGAATGGAATAAAGAAAAATAATAATTTAAAATTATTAATATTAACCTAAATTAATTATACTAACTTATATTAATAACTTACTTAGTAAACTTACTTACTTATTTTACTTACTTAGTAAAAATAAAAAAAAAAAGGGAAAAAGGGAAGGGAAAATAAAACCAAATTATCATTATTATTTGTTTTGTTTTTCTCTTCTTTTATTAAAATTTTTTTTTATAAAAAAATGAAATTATATATTTTTCCAATTATACATTTATTAAAAAAAAATTATACATAGTCAAAAAAAAAAAATTTAAGGTAAATCAAAATTTTTTTTTATTTTTCCTCTTTAACGTCTGGTAGGTAAGGGCCCAAGGACGAATTAGTCCAGCTCCATTAAAGCTCGCGTCCAATCTCTAAAAAAACAAAAAAAAAGGGGAGGAGAAAAGATTAGAAAAAAAACAAACTCCAAAAAAAAAGGGGAGAAAAACTTACCTCAAGAGGCCTCCTGTCGTCTCCATAAGGCAGACCGAGAGAATCTCGATCTGCTCGTGGTTCGGCGCCATCACCACCTCAAAAGGCCCAGACGTCTGCAAGGCACCCTCGTAGAACCACCGGGCCTCTACGAGCTCCGGAGGTAGATGTCCTGCAGCCAACAAGAAGACGTTGTCTATTACTTCGAGGGCGTTGGTCGGGTTTATGTACCCAACCAAACTCCCTACCATCACCCCCAAGGTCAGGATCGTCTACAAAAAGAAAAATTTATTATTATTTCGTTATTTACATACAAACTACTAATAAACAAATTCACACTTACCCTCGAACCACCACGGTGGATGACCCACTGTAACCACGTGGAAAATCCGTGGTACTGTTCTTCAGTGGTGTACATTTTTTTTGTCTTTTTTTTTTCTTCTTCGGTTCTTATTGTTTAAATAACCCGATCGTCCTCGTTCAACTGTTCGTATCGCACTGAATACACCGAGAGGCAATTGGAATGCGTACCGAGATAAGACGGTAGCCGGAGATCAAATTCGCTCGTGCAGACGCGGCAAAAAGAACTCGCAATTAAACATCGCTAGATGTCGGCTCAATGCAGATTTGCAGTCAATCGCAAAACTATTCTCTCCAGCTTATTTCAGTAATTAGAAAAACTTTTCTCAAGGTCATCTATAAATATATATATATATATATATATATATATATATATATATATATATATATATATATATATATATATATATATATATATATATATATATATATATATATATATATGCAAATGAAAAATCATAAACAAAAAATCTCATACACAAACATTCACATGCACACAAAGATTATTATCACCACACTTGTCACATTTTCACTATAATAATAATCGAATATTGTAAATTTAATCAACGATATACACTGCTCACAGAAATTAAGGGATAGAAAAAAAATCCGAAATTTTTAGGTGATTTTCAACATGCTGTAACTCGGTGAAAAATGGTTGTATTAAAAAAAAAAAAAAAAAAACAAATTGTAGCCTTAAGTTTCTAGTTTTCAGATCTGGACCTCAAAATTTTTTATCATGTACGGTTCCGGAGTAATCATAAGAAAACCAACGAAAAAAAAATTTTCAAAACTTTTGCTGGTCTTTCAATACCTCTATGGGCGACAATAAATTTTTTTGAATAATCCGACTGTCTGACTTTTCTCGGAAATTTTATGCCCTTTAATTTGGTGGCCTTAAAAAGTCTCTACGACGATTTGGCGCCGAGTTATCATTGATCAAAGCAAAAAAGTCCATTTTGGCTTTGATAATCAATAACTCCGGATGTATTGGTCGTACAGAGAATGGAAGCAGGGTTTTGAAAACTGGAAAATATTCTCTATAAGGCAAAATTAGTGGCATTTGATAAGAAAATTTTTTTTAAAGCGATATTGTTTGGTAAAAAACAGGTCAAAATTCACAAATTTAAGGATATTCGAAAATCTTGCTATAACTTTGGATATAACGGATTAACAAAGGATATCTTCGACTTTTTTTCAACTTCAAAGTGTCCTGAAAAAACCCTGAAAATTTCAAATCGCTGCGATTTTTCTTTCTTAGTGCCCCGAAGCTTTAAATTTATCGATTTTGTCAAAAATCACCATAATTGGTAGTTTCTCGGTTTTTGGTCATTTTTTCGATTTGAAAATTTTTTTTACCGATAATCTTCATTTCTTTGATCAGAAAGATCGATTATCGAAAAAAATTGAAAAAAAAAAATTTTTCAAAAAATTTTTTTTTTTTTTCAAAATTTTTTTTTTCAAAAATTTTTTTTTTTCAAAATTTTTTTTTTTGTTGTATCTGCAATGATTTATCATTGTCAAAAAAAATTCCTAAAATTTTTTTTACCGCCGGCATTAGAGTTACCCAAAGCGTATTTTTGTTAAGTTGACATTTAAAGCAGATGCAGTTACAGCGGTAAAAAAAATTTTAGGAATAATTTTTGACAATGATAAATCATTGCAGATACAACAAAAAAAAAAATTTTGAAAAAAAAAAATTTTTGAAAAAAAAAATTTTGAAAAAAAAAAAAAAAATTTTTGAATAATTTTTTTTTTTCAATTTTTTTCGATAATCGATCTTTCTGATCAAAGAAATGAAGATTATCGGTAAAAAAAAAATTTTCAAATCGAAAAAATGAACAAAAACCGAGAAACTACCAATTATGGTGATTTTTGACAAAATCGATAAATTTAAAGCTTCGGGGCACTAAGAAAGAAAAATCGCAGCGATTTGAAATTTTCAGGGTTATTTCAGGACACTTTGAAGTTGAAAAAAAGTCGAAGATATCCTTTGTTAATCCGTTATATCCAAAGTTATAGCAAGATTTCCGAATATCCTTAAATTTGTGAATTTTGACCTGTTTTTTACCAAACAATATCGCTTTAAAAAAAATTTTCTTATCAAATGCCACTAATTTTGCCTTATAGAGAATGTTTTCCAGTTTTCAAAATCCTGCTTCCATTCTCTGTACGACCAATACATCCGGAGTTATTGATTATCAAAGCCAAAATGGACTTTTTTGCTTTGATCAATGATAACTCGGTGCCAAATCGTCGTAGAGACTTTTTAAGGCCACCAAATTAAAGGGCATAAAATTTCCGAGAAAAGTCAGACAGTCGGATTATCCAAAAAAATTTATTGTCGCCCATAGAGGTATTGAAAGACCAGCAAAAATTCTGAAAATTTTTTTTTCGTTGGTTTTCTTATGATTACTCCGGAACCGTACATGATAAAAAAATTTGAGATCCACATCTGAAAACTAGAAACTTAAGGCTACAATTCGCTTTTTTTATTTTTTCATACGACTATTTTTCACCGAGTTACAGCATGTTGAAAATCACCTAAAAATTTCGGATTTTTTTTCTATCCCTTAATTTCTGTGACCAGTGTACTTTAGTGTTCGTTTTTTTTCTTCAATAATTAATCGACGATTTTTTTTATAAACTCACTCACAAGAATAATTTATGAGAACTAAAATGGCGCCACAAGCAGTTACCATAGGAAGGGGGAAATCACAAGTTTATTAGTGAATCAAATTCAAAACCACAAACTTGGTAGTGAGTCTAAGAGTCACTATTTACAATTGTGAAAATTCCACTAATTAAGATGTAAAGTTTAGAGAATCACTAGATTATTAGTACATCCAATTCAAAATCACTATTTTTTTAGTGAATTTCCAACTCACTGGTTCAATTAGTGAAAATGTCACTAATTTGGTTTTAGAGAGTGCTTAATGATAAATTCAGCAGGTAAATCAGCAATGTCCTCTGTTGTCATTTCATTTATATTTTGATATAACTGATAGTATAGTGATATTGATCTGGCTATTGATGCAGTAGAAAAATTTTCAAGAAACCATTTTCTTAAACATGTTACATTATTATAAGTACAGGAATAATAATTCTCAGAGTTATGAAATTTTTCATATGGACACAAATAATTTCCAATGAAATTTTTTAATGATGGACATTGCAACTCCTCTAGATCGATGATTGGTTTTTTATCATCAAGTACTGAATCCAACCAATTCTTTTTCATAGCTCCTTTGACATAAATATAGGTTGTATTACGTAAAATAATAGTAAGTATATCTTTTGAATTCTCATACAGTATTATACCAGAATTCCATGTTAATTCATGATGATAATCAGTTAGCCAATCATTCTGACGTTTTTCCGAATCAGTTAAATCTTCTTGATCGAATGGTGGTTGTTGCGTAAATATCAAATGTTCGCGCCAGAACACTTGATAACTCTACGCTCTACTATACCAGAGGTGCTGCTATCGACGCGCCCTCTGATACTCGGAATTTCAACTCGATAGCCAGCTACGCGGCAACTAGCATTATTCTACAACACCTGTTATAGAACACCACGTGCTATCAGTATTATAATATTTAATTACATCGTGCAAATTACTCTGTTTCATTGATTGTATCATTTTGATTATTACTCGCTGCTTCATCAGGTATTGTTTAATATCTATATTTTTTAATGATATTCTCAACTTAATACATAAAATCTGTGATCATTTTTGTGTTGACCGTGTGTCAAAATAACCTGCCGGCTATATCTATATATATACTCGGCATCACGTGACTTTGCAGCCACAAATAATGTATTTCAATCCATAATTTACTTTATTACTCATTGATTAATTATTTACTCGTACTCGATGCCAACTGGTGTGACTGATGTCATCATTCAGTCATCCAGTCAAACTTAATCTCTAAAATAAATATCAAATTTTATTTGTGACTGCAAAGAATATTATACGTTCAGACTCGGCTCTCTACGCATCTTAGTATTTTTTACTCGGTTCTTACTCGTACTCTATGTCGCGTATTAAACTTATTTGTGACTTAAATTTATACTCGAAATATTGTGATAGTTGTAAATTATTAATTGTCAATAATTTATTCATTAATGCTTTCTATACTATACATTAATTTACGTGCATGGTGCCGTGTAAAATTATAGAAAACTCATATTCTATTAAACTCGAAAAACTCAATCTTCAATTCAACTGCGCTCTATATACATATGTATATAATATTTCATGTATACGGTGCCATGTAATTTATATTGAACTCAACGAAAACTAACCGCAATCGAATTATGTTTAATAAGTGCTCGGATATAAACTCGTGATCGACTCCTGTACTCTATGCTATTATCTGTGATTTATTTTTATTAAATATGGACAATACACCAAATTAGTGACTTATTATTCCTTTCACCATCCCGATCCAGCAAATAAATATTTAATGTAGTTCTCAGTTAATATTTTACAGTGGTTTAAAGAGCAAACATGTAGCATCCACCAAATTATTAGTATCATCATGAATACTAATTGTTGACAATTCTTTGACAATAAAATTATTGTCAGTCATAAATCCTTGAATATCCAATATCAAAGCCATTTTTAACTCTGTGGCGGTCGAAGTATGATGCAAGACTGAGCAATAATTTATAAATTTATTATTATATATGTTTTACAATCTAACATTCTTATAATGTTATCTATAGTATGTGTTGGCGTCTTCTTAGAATATGACGTCATCTATTGCGTTGTATTTCTTTCCCATTAAAAAAAATATAAGTGCCGCCATCTACAATACCGTTCGCGTCTTCTTGGAATAGGCGTGGTTATCTATAGTATGTGTTGGCGTCTTCTCAGAATATGATGTCATCTATTGCGTTGTTTATTTGAGAAATAAGCATGCTACCATCTACTTCTATTCTTAGAAACTAATGTAATGACTTTTTCTGTAGAAATTTCTCGACTACCATTATTCACTATAGAAAATGAATATTTATCGTACGGAATGCAATTGATCTATTATTTTAGTTAAGAAAAATATTTTAATTCAAATTATATGGATCAATTTTTCTTAAAATTATTGTAAAATCATCTACAATTATCTTTGAAAATATTTGTGTATAATAATTTCTTGAATTTTCTATGGAAATATCATTTTTCAACAAGTTGAAACGTTTTTAAACGAGTTAAAACCGGTTTCAACTGGTTTAACCGCCATTCTGAAACAAGTAAAAACGTGTTTCAAACAAGTTGAAACCTGTTTTCAGCTGCTTAAGACCCATTCTAAACATGCTTGAACTCGTTCCAATCAAGTTGAAACTTGTTTATGACGTCATGAGTCTCAGGATTGCATCAGAAAAAAGGGAAAGGGAACTTGTTGCGCCCTCTGGAAAACCGTTAAAAATACGTCATCATTCCGAGAAATGCTGTGTGGCTGATGCAATAACGGTCAGTATTTCATCATCTTTAAGGGACTGTATAGTAGTGCCACCACAGTCGCGCGGCTCATATAAATAAAGGATCGTTGTAGAGCAGTGATCATTAGTCTCGGAATTGACATCCAGTAAACATAATCTACGTGCTGTAAATTTTCTAAACGGCAAACTACCTTTCACAAACTGTTTTAAATACAAATTATTATCAATAACTTTTATTATCATTAATAATTTTTATTGTTAATTATTATCAATACATTTTATCATTAATAATTATTTTCTTAATATTAATAATTTTTCTACACTGTGAATTCTTCATAAAAACTGTGAATATTTTGAAAGGTAAATATACTTTTTATTATTTTTTCCTAATAACTTTTCCTTATCATTAATGGTTAATTATTTTTATTAGTAAACATCAAGATGGAAACAGAAGTTTACAACGAAATTCTTCAAGCGATGGAAAATGCTTACAATGAGCTTTTCCTGTCACCACCTGCAGTTCAAAATCAATTAATTGCAGAGTGGTGTGATATCGCTGCAGAACACGTTGACGCCTTGACTGAGCTTGCAGGATCTCCAGATTTGAATGTGCATGAACGAATGCAAATTCAGTTTTATATCACACAACTTGGATCACATTACGAGTGATTCCAGAAACAACAAAATGGCATCGTTGGACGCGGTGTTGGTGGTAATATCATTAATAATATTAAGCAAGTAGAGGTCAACAATAACCGCGTCATATGGGAAGATATTAAAAGTGCTTTCGCCAACCGAATACGCACAGGTATGGCTGTTAATTTGCTTCATCATGATTTGCGTGCATTCCTGCAAGACGCACGTGATCTGATTGTTGATAAATTAGAAACTGCACTACAATCAGATGGTAACATCAAAGCAAATGTCATCCTAACCTGCAAATTTATTAAATCAACTGCCGATCAAGAAACAATTGAAGCAAAAACATTCAACACAAAAAATGAAGCTATCATAGCATCCACAGACATCAGTCTGTGGTTTAATGAATTTGTCAGCGATCGCCTGCATGCCAAGGTTGAAGATTTTGAACATCGAGATTCAGGATGGTCACTCCTTGAAATCGGCAATCTTGCTTTGAATATCAATAAATATGTTCCGCTCCAAGGTAGAAATGGATCAACCTACACCGATTTACCGGTAGACATTAAAAAGAAGAAAGCTGTGATCAATATCATGAATGAAGATAACTACTGTTTCCTGTAGTCTGTAATTGCTGCACTTCATCCTGCTCAAGATGGTCGGAATGTGAGTAGAGTAAGATCATATCCACATTACAGTAGAGTACTAAATTATGATGGTATTTAATTTCCTATGCAACTTAAAGATATACCTAAATTTGAAAAACTAAATAATCTATCGATAAATGTATACGGTATTGAGTCGGAACATGTAGAATCTGATAATGAATTGTGTGAACAAGGACCTAGTGTGATAGTACCACTTTATTTTAGCTAAGAAAATCTAGGTGATTCCACAATTCACCTTCTTATGTTAGAAGTTCAGTCAGAAGACGCAGGCATAGATGATAATATCGAGAATAGAATAGCCTGCTTTGAACGTAAGTTTCACTTTACGTTTATGAAAGATCTTCCGCGATTGGTTAGTAAACAAATATCAAAACATAATGGAAAAAAGTATTTTTGCGATCGATGCTTATGCCACTTCCAAGAGGAAATCATATATGAAAAACATCGTCGGAATTGTATTCAAATCGATAAAGTTAGGATTGAGCTGCCGGTTAATGATAAATTGAAATTTAAAAATTTTAAATATCAGGAAGATGTGCCATTCGTAGTCTATGCCGATATTGAATGTATGTTGATACCAAAAGACGATTCGTCTGAAGAACATATACCCCACAGTGTAGCTTTTTACGTACATTGTGCTTACAATGATACCTTGTCTAGATATGAGTGTAACTATAGTGATAAATGTATCGATTGGTTTATGTCCAGATTAAAGTCATTAGCTATTTCAGTTCATAATTTGATTAAATCATCGGTAAAAATGCATCCACTTACAGAACAGAAAAATTTCGAATATAATACATCACAGAAATGTCACATTTGCAATAAATACCTCGCTGAAACTGACAAGTGTCGGGACCACTGTCATTTTACAGGTAAATATCGTGGGCCGGCTCATGTGAATTATAACATTCTTTACCAACAGTCTCATAACATTCCAATTGTATTCCACAATCTTTCCGGGTATGATTCACATTTTCTCATAGAGTCAGTAGCTAAATATTTTCCTGGTTCAGTTCAATTATTACCTATTAATAAAGAAAAATACATCGCTTTTACTAAAAAAGTTGATGAAACAATCATCAGTTTACGGTTTATTGATTCATTTAGATTTATGGCGAGTAGTATTGAAAAGTTGGCATCTTATCTCAATGATGCTGACAAAGTTATTACTCGCAACAGTATTGCTGATCCCCAACAATTTGAATTAGTCACACGGAAAGGAATTTTTCCGTATGAGTATGTAGACAGTTGGGACAAATTAAATTATACTAAATTACCCGCAAAAAACCACTTTTTCTCTAAGTTAACGAACTCTGATGTTTCTGATGATGATTACAAACACGCGGAAAGAGTGTGGAATACATTTGGAATTAAGACGTTAGGTGAATATTCTGACCTGTATTTATAAACGGACCTACTGCTTTTAGCTGACAGTTTTCAAAACTTCCGGAAGAGTTGTAAACAAATAAACAATTTAGATCCCTTACACTACTACACTGCGCCTGGGCTTGCATTTGACGCAATGCTAAAGTACACCGATGTTTCTTTAGACCTATTGTCAGATCCTTCGATGCTATTATTTTTCGAAAAAGGTATTAGAGGCGGAGTGGCACAATGTTCCAACCGATATGCTCGTGCTAACAATCCATTTATGAGTAATGAATACAATCCCGCGCGAGAGAATTCCTACATTATGTATTTCGATGTAAATAATTTGTATGGGGCTGCAATGAGTCAGTGCTTACCAACTGGCTCATTTAAATGGATTGATGCCTCATTAGATTTTATTCTCAATAATCCTGATGACAGTCTCAAGGGTTACATCTTAGAAGTGGATCTTGAGTATCCGAAACATCTACACGAACAACACAAAGACTTGCCCCTTTGTCCTGAACACTTTCTCCCACCAAATGGCACATGCACTAAACTAGCTACAACATTGTATGATAAAGAAAAGTATGTTATTCATTATTGCAACTTAAAACAGTGCATTGAATTGGGTATGAGTGTAAAACAAGTACACAGAGTCTTGGAATTCGATCAATCTCCATGGTTAAAGCCATATATAGATTTGAATACAGAGTGCCGTAAAAAATCTGCGAATGAATTTGAGAAAAACTTCTACAAACTAATGAACAATGCTGTATTCGGCAAGACCATGGAGAATGTTCGAAACCATACAGATGTCAGATTGGTGAGAAAGTGGGATGGACGATGGGGTGCAAGATCTTTAATTGCAAAATTAAACTTTCACAGCTCCACTGTCTTTGGTGAAGACATGGTGCTTATTGAAATGAGTCGTGTCAAGATTCTATTCAATAAGCCCTATACGTTGGTTATTCTATTCTCGATTTATCTAAAATTACTGTATATGACTTTCATTACAATTACATCAAAACCAATTTTACTCTGGATCAAGCAAAGCTTCTCTACACTGACACCGACAGTCTAATTTATCACTTCACTGTTCCAAACATCTATGAAGTCATCAAACGTGATATTGATCGCTTCGATACCTCAGATTATCATGAGGTCAATGCTTATAACATACCTCAGACCAATAAGAAAGTTCTGGGTAAAATGAAAGACGAAAATAATGGTAAAATCATGACTGACTTCGCTGGTCTGCGTGCCACGCTCTATGCCTTCAAAACACATGGTGAAAATGATACGAAACGGGCCAAAGGTGTGAAAAGCTGCATACTCAAAACAATCACGTTTGATGACTTTGTGGATTGCTTAATGCATCATAAAAATGTAAGTAGAGAGCAACGCTTGATTCAGAGTAAAAAACATGAAGTGTGTACTATCACACAAAACAAGCTTGCTCTGTCTCGGGAGGACGATAAGCATTGTCTTATCCAAGGACAAACAGACACTGTACTTCGGGGTTGTGTAAATAATTGTAAATAACCTATTTTTAAATTGTATGTGTGAGCGGGCGCATGTGTGAGTGATTATTATAAATATTGTATATAGTGTGTGTGTGAGGAATGTAAATATTGTATATAATATGTGTTGAAAAACAAAACATTTTTTTTCATTAATTTTTTATTAATAAAAATATTTTTTTTTAAATTATTACAAATCCGTTTTATTTATCCAACTATTGTGTGTACTATCGAATCCTAACCATTTAACATACAGCTTATTGCCACGTGTACGAATGATTTTTTCAACAAGATAAACATCAGGATATTTAACTATACTAAGTTCTTCTTCGTAAAAGCCACCTTCAATTGGTTGATCCTGGTAATCGATAAGTTTGTACGTCGTTGGATTGTTATTTTTAACCTCCTTGATCGCAAAAATTTCAGTTGTTCAATTGGGCGTGTATCCCTTCTCAAACACATGTTTGTATTTGGTGATGCAAACTTAATCTCCAACTTTAAACTTTTTCTTTTTAGTTAATTTTTTCGCGTTCAGAGGGCGATATACGTTTGCGACTAATTCCTTGGCGTTGGCAGCAGTGACATCTTTTGGCTTCATTTTGATTGTTCGATGTTTCGTATCATTGTAAGTAGCCACTAAATTGTCTAAAATATCTACCCACTTGTAAGTACCACGAACAGTAAATTTTACCCACATTTTATTTTTCAATGTTCTGTTGAAACGTTCGCAAATGGATGCTTTGAGATTGCTATAAGTAGAGTACAAATTGATACCGTGCTCTTGCATTAGAGCTTTAAAATTACTATTGTAAAATTCTTTTCCCTGATCTACGTGCAAATTCTTTGGAACTCGACCTTTTTTCAGAACAGATTTCATGGCACTTGTAACATCTTGAGCATGTTTAGTCTTGAGGGGTACTGCCCATGCAAACTTTGAAAAGTTATCAATAATTGTCAATATGAATTTGTGTTGTTTGTTGGATGAAGCATATGCTGTCATATCAACCAAATCCGCTTGCCAAGTTTCATCAATTCCACAGATATCAACATGACGTCGAGAATAATTTCTCCGCGCTTGAGCATGCAGCTCATGAGCCACTGCTTCTTTTATTGTTGACTACATTTGTGAGTTGTGCTGAATTGAGAGTAATTAGCTTTTTCTGTGCTTTGAGACGTTTTAATAAGTCTAAATTTTGTTCTGTGAGATCACTAAATTTTTTTTCTACTGCTTCCACTTTCGTTTCAAGCTTTGAAATGACATCAATTGTATTTTCGTTCTCTATTCGTTGATTTTTTCTGTAATTATCAAATTTCGCTTCTAAACCATGAATAATTATACACTAATGGAAAAAATTAAAGGATCAAAAAAAAATTCTAAATTTTTAGGCGATTTTCAACAGGCTTTAACTTTGAGAGAAATGGTCGTACAAGAAAAGAAAAAAAAGGAAATTGTAGCTCCAAGTATCTACTTTTTGGATTAGAACTTTAAAATTTTTTAGCGTCAGCAGTTTTTGAGTAATCTTAGAAAAACCAACGACAAAAAAATTTTCAAATTTTTTTAATTTTTTTTTTTGGTCTCCGGTCGTGGAAAAAATTATTTTTGCTTAATCACTATGAGGATCTGATACCTTCATTATTCAGCTTTAATTTCTTTTTTTATGGACCTTAATACGTCCACTTCTCGCCGAGATATCGGTCTTCAAATGGAAAAGGATCCTTTTGTCTTTGATTATCGATATCTCAGAAACCAATGATCGCACAAAAAGTTAATGGTGGGTTTTAAAAACTTGAATAAATTCCCTTCAATGATTAGCCATTGCTTTTTCGAAAAAAAAATTTTTTCCTATCGTCACATGAATTTAAAAATGCATCAAAAAAAAGGGCTTTTTGTGGTTTTTTGGAAAATCAAGCGCTGAAACGAAAATATTGTGGAAATCGATAATGTTGATTGTGCATTTTACAGTTCAATATGTCCACAAGAACCCTGCAGAAAGCCAGATTAATCCAACCAGCCGTTTTTTTGTTTCACGCAATCAAAATTTAAAAAAATTAAAGGATCACGTTTTTTGCTCTGAAAAGCTCATAATCTCTAGCAAGATGAAAACAAACATTTTTTCGGAGCGCTGTCCACAATTTTATTGCAGACAGTGCTTAAATTTCCAAAAAAGAAAAAACTTTTTTTTCGAAACAAAATTTTCAAAAAAAAAATTTTTTCAAAAAAATTTTTTTCTGGAATAACTTTAGGAAATTTACAAAACCAACACCCAATAATTTTTAGCACGTTCACGTTGCTGCATTCTGTGATTTTACTGATCTCTCAGTCATTAAATTAAAAAAAAATTTTTTTTTTTTGAAAATTTTGTTTCGAAAAAAAAGTTTTTTCTTTTTTAGAAATTTAAGCACTGTCTACAATAAAATTGTGAACAAAGCTTCGAAAAAATGTTTGTTTCCATCTTGTTAAAGATTATGAGCTTTTCAGAGCAAAAATCGTGATCCTTTAATTTTTTTTTAAATTTGATCGCGTGAAACAAAAAAAACGGCTGGTTGGATTAATCTGGCTTTCTGCAGGGTTTTTGTGGACATATTGAACTGTAAAATGCACAGTCAACATTATCGATTTCCACAATATTTTCGTTTCAGCGCTTAATTTTCCAAAAAACCACAAAAAGCCCTTTTTTTGTGGCATTTTTAAATTCATGTGACGATAGGAAAAAATTTTTTTTTCGAAAAAGCAATGGCTAATCATTGAAGGGAATTTATTCAGGTTTTTAAAACCCACCATGAACTTTCTGTGCGATCATTGGTTTCTGAGATATCGATAATCAAAGACAAAAGGATCCTTTTCCATTTGAAGACCGATATCTCGGCGAGAAGTGAACGTATCAAGGTCCATAAAAAAAGAAATTAAAGCTGAATAATGAAGATATCCGATCCTCATAGTGATTAAGCAAAAATAATTTTTTTCACGACCGGAGACCAAAAGAAAAAAATTATGAAAAAATGAAAATTTTTTTGTCGTTGGTTTTTCTAAGATTACTTAAAAACTGCTGACGCTAAAAAATTATAAAGTTCTAATCCAAAAAGTAGATACTTGGAGCTACAATTTCCTTTTTTTTCTTTTCTTGTACGACCATTTCTCTCAAAGTTAAAGCCTGTTGAAAATCGCCTAAAAATTTAGAATTTTTTTTTGATCCTTTAATTTTTTCCATTAGTGTATCAATATCTTGTCGCATCAGCAAGCTTCCTTCATTACATGATTGAACTTCATGTTGAATAATGTTTTGTGCACTTCTCAGAGGAATCGCATCACTAGAGTTTTCGGGATCTGCAATATTATACAACCGTTTGTTGTCTATATCAAACTGACCGTCTTCTGTAATTTTGAATCCTGGACCTGGTGGTCCACGACGGCCATTTTTGGATGACTTAGTTTCAGACTGCCGTCCAAAAATATCGATACTCATGGCTTGAAAGTTAAATTACAAATGATTAGTATTGATTGCTGCATGTCTATTAGTAGATAATTCCTGCTTCACGAAGTTCTTCAATAATGGAAATGATTTCATTGGAATGGCTAGTATTTCCGGCTGCTTGTGATGCCATCAATAATCTAAGTCTGTTAACAATTTCATTGGGGTCATCCCAATAGATATAGTCCATCTTTGATCCTGCTCGAGGTGCTACTTTGTACTTGGGTAATCCTTTCCCCTTTTTCCTCGGCGACTCAACATATTTTTCTATATACTGTCTGTATTTGATGCTGTTATTTTCACGAATACTATTTTCAGCATTATAATTTTTTCGATGTGCATTAGTATTTTTGGTAATAGTGCCATAATTTTTAGAATCATTTGCAGTTATCATAGAACTGTTTGAAGACTTTTTGAATAACAATTTTATTAATCCTGGTGTTGTTGAATAGCTCCGATCACCTATATGAATTGAATCTCCATCAAACACAATTTCCGAGTTCCCAATCATTAGAGTACCCTTTAATCTTCGCACACCAGTTTGCATATCTAACGAATGATGTTTTGAATACAACATCTTTAAATATTTTGATATTGAATCAGATTTATCCGCTCTTATTGGTGTACTTGTTGCGAAAATATTATCTGGCTGAAGAGTTGATTCTTCATCATCCCCCTCAGCCCCCTCGTCACCTGCACTTATTTCGCTATAATCAGGAACAGTCGAATCATTTTTATTAATTTCATGTTTAAACGTTCTAAAAGTTTCAGCGCTTATTTCTTTTTTTATTTGATCCGAAGAATCTACCAATTTTTTCAGCGGTTCAACAACAGGCTTAAACATTTCATTGGCTGCAAGTTCATTGCTGTCTTTATTTAATTTAAGAAGCTTTTGTTTGTGACGAATTACAGCACTAGCTTCAGCTATCTGCCGCAAGATGTCGCTTTGCTCCTGCAGCTTTTTACTTTTCATGTTGTTTGTATGAAGATTGCAGCATAACTGAATAATTCACGTATCACAACTATTATTTATGCATATAAAAGTATCAAATCCCTTTCTATAACGTCCACTATTGAGTTCACTGTCTTTATCAATCATAATAAAGTTATACTTATCATGATTCCAACATGCAGTACACATGTCTTGGAATTGTTGATAAGAAATGTCAGTGTTAACGTGATCATTGCAAATGTGTTTAAGATTCATCTCATCTTGACGAAAGATCACGAGCAAATTCGCATTATCTCGTATCAGGTGTTTCGGGATTCGAGTATATGTCTGACAGAGATAAAAACTATCAACGTCTTTGTGTCGTCCCATACAGAAAAATGCTCTTATATGATCTTGTTTTTCACACGCTACATCACCAAATATCATGACTGAATTAGGTTTTGCATCTTCAGGTTTGACAACCTGTTCGTGATCGTTAAATGGATAGTAACCAACACCTTTTACAGGTTCTATAATATTTTCCAAAAACTTGTACTTTGGTTGATTCAATGACTTGGAATAGACATATATATTTTCAAATCTCAATCCATTTGCATGAGTTATCAGAGTTATGAGCGCATTTGTTTTGCCGCAGTTGGATGGTCCACAGAAAACGGCTCTCACGCTGTTTGGTAATAATTGACCATGACGTTTTTGTGATTTTTTTTCATGTTCCGTAATGTTGTCAAAATTCACCACTGGAAGCGCTGTTGGCTGTTTCTCGAACCGTATCTTGACAGCAACTAATAGCTATCACGAGAGACATACCTTTATAAATCTTAGGGTGGCTTCACAATTTTTTCTATAAGTACTTATATTAACTAGATTAGACGTTAGTCATTGATATGACATGCTCGAGTGCAGATGTAAACGTGGCACAAGCCTCGTAAATAATATTATCAACATACTACCAGTGGAATTGCACATACCGGGGTACCAGTACTGTGGACCAGGTACAAAGCTAGCAAAGAGGTTAGCTCGAGGTGATCCTGGAATCAATCCTCTGGACGCTGCATGTAAAGAGCACGACATTGCTTACTCAAATAACCGAGACAATCTTTCTGCTCGTCACGAAGCTGATAAAGTACTTGCTGAAAAGGCCTTGCAACGATTTCAAGCAAAAGACGCTGGTATTGGTGAGAAAGCTGCTGCTTGGAGTGTAAACAAAATTATTAAGGTAAAAAGACGATTTGGTATGGGGCTGAAGAAGAGAAGCAAACGAAAGAATGGTAAAAAGAAGACTGGTAGGAAAAAAAGTAGTAAAAAGCCACAAGAAGCACTGAAACAGATTGTACCAGCAGCTAAAAAATCTATGCAAGCTGGTGGTGATCCAATTAAAAGTGCTCTCAAGGGAGCTCGTCAAGCTGTCAAAAAATCTGGTGGGACAAAAAATATCAGGCTACCACGAGTTTTACCAGTTCCATCAAAAATTGGTGGTGTTCTTCCTTTTTTGATTCCATTGTTTGCCGGCTTATCAGCTACAGGGGCTCTCGCTGGTGGAGCTGCAGCAGTTGCTAAAGCTATCAATGATTCTATTGCAAGTAAACAACAGCTAGCTGAATCTAAACGACATAATTCTTCAATGGAAGCAATAGCTCTGAGAAAAGGACTATACCTACGACCATACAAAAAAGGTATGGGTCTCTATCTACGACCTCATCCAAAAAACATGTAAAGCTACCACATCGAGCTCTTACTGATATCGATATACGGAAATTTGGCAGTATAATGGAAATTCCACTTTTTCGAGGTGTTTTTATGAGAATTAATCTACCTAAATCTGGACCATGGATTAATGAATCAGCAGTCGTCAATCTTGATGACAAGGATGGACCTGGAACGCATTGGGTGGCTTATAAAAAATTTGGAAACCATGTCATTTATTTTGATAGCTTTGGTGACCTTCAACCACCTAGGGATTTAATGGAATACTTTGGTGTTGGTAGCGTGAAATATAACCATAAAAGGTATCAGGAATATAATACTATAATTTGTGGTCATTTGTGTTTGAAATTTTTGATTGGAAAGCTATAAATTGGTACTACATGCTGAATAGCAATCAGTCATGGATGAATCGTTTACGTTAACACTATCAGGAGAGTCCTCTATCTTGGAGGCAAATTACTTTCCTCCAATTGAGTTATCTCCGACAAAAAATTATAGGCTAGGGCTCATTGAACTGTTAACATTTAACTCGATACCTAATATCGATGTTGGTTATAATAAATTCTACATAACTACAAGATTGGATGATAAAAAATCTAGCAAAGAAGCATATAAACCCCCTGATAAAAAAGTAGTAACAATACCAACGGGCAGTTATGAAATTGAAGATATTGAAAATTATCTCATTGAAGCATTGCCAGATGTCTCTCTAAGTTTGAGACCTAATAACAATGAACTTCGATGTCAAATAAAGTGCAATTATCAAATCGATTTTCAACCATCAGACTCTATTGGACGTCTTCTAAGATTTTCCACTAGAAAACTTAAACCAAATATAACTTATCAATCTGACTTGCCTGTCACAATACTCAGTGTTAATGCGCTTCGAGTTGAATGCAATATTACAGCAGGTGCATACATCAATGATAACAAAGTGCATACGATTCATGAGTTCTTTCCAACAGCCTCACCAGGATATAAGATCAACGGAGTACCTTCACACATCATTTATCTTCCAGTCACAGTGCAAGCAATACATACTCTTCAATTGAAAATTGTTAATGAAGCTGGAAAAATAGTTAATTTCCGTGGAGAAACAGTAACTATTCGTCTACATATAAAATCTGTTGATAAATAATGGGTATTGTACATGACAGCAAAGTTGGTAGAAGCTATATTAGTCAGAGGGGATGGCGAGGAACCGTCAGTCGTCGCACATCTCCCAGAGAGTTAACACGTCAAAACAAAATATTCCTCAAGAGTCTAGACATTCGAATACGTGATGGGAGCAAGTAAAAATACGATTCTGCTGCCTTATCTGTATAATACCATGGAAGAAATTTTAGGAATTCAACATGGTGTCATTTTTGATGAAACCATTGCTCATTATGAAGTTTATGCGCATCAACCATATGCATCTTCAACTTTTAACAATAATGATGAGATTCGAATTGTTGTGCAAAACCAAAATCTTTATTTATTACCAAGTAAAAGTACCTTGCATATCTACGGTAGGCTAACAAAAAGAGATGGAGATACTGCAGTTGCAACCACAAGCATGATTAATATAGGTATATGTCTCCTATTGAGAGAAATACGTTATCTTTTGAATGGCGAAGAAATTGATCGCATTAACAATATTGGGTTAACGTGTGCTATGAAAGGATACTTATCACATAGTCCCACTCAAATGACTACATTGGAAAATGCTGGATGGTTAGAAAGCGATGAAAATTCATGCACGGATGCTAATGGATACTTTGATGTGTCTATTCCACTTAGTTTACTGAGTGGATTTAGCGAAGACTATCATTGAATTGTTCCCAACTGTCAACATCAACTGGTAATATCGAGAACACAAACTGATGCTGATGCAATGTTACAAACTGCAGCAGAAGAGGTAAAAATTACTCTGCACAAAATTGAATGGATGATACCTCATATTGAAGTAGATGATCAGCATAATATTCAACTTCTCAACTACATCGCTAGTCATCCATCGATATCAATGAGCTATCGAACCCGGGAATTATACGATTATCCACTCCTGCCAGCTACAACAAAACAGATTTGGGCAGTTAAAACATCGAATCAGCTGGAGAAACTTCGCTATGTTATTCTGGGTTTCCAAACTGCACGAAGAAATGCACTGGATAAAAATGCTTGTGAATTTGACCTTTGTAATATTCGTGATGTAAAATTATATTTAAATTCCCAGTGTTATCCTTATGGAAATTTAAATATTGATATTGCACACAATCAATATGCAATGTTGTATTAAAAGTACACTAATTTTCAAAAGTCATATTACAATAGAGACTCACAACCTCTATTATCGAAAAAAAATTTTCTCTCAAAAACACCGTTGATTGTTATTGACTGTGCAATGCAAAACGAATCTCTCAAGTCTGGACCAGTAGATGTACGGCTGGAGTTTGAATCTACGGCAGCTTTTGCAGCTCACACTGCAGCTTATTGTTTGATTTTACACGATCGAATTGTTAATTATAACCCGATTAGTGGAAATGTACGAAAATTAGTATAAAAATATTGATTACTTTAAGAATTAATAAACATTTTTTTCTATTTTAAAATAAATGATTTATTATTTATACCTTTTAAATTTAGTCATAAGTCAATACAGTCCCGTTGGCTTGACAGGTAAAGCGTTTGTTAATTATTTGTATGTAGGTGAGTATGTAGGTTCGAATCTCTTAGCCTGTCAAACCAACGGGACTGTATTTTTTTTTTATCAATAGAAATAAAAAAACGCATAATTAAGATAAGAAATTAATTTTGTTTATCTGTATAAACAATGAAAGGATACTGTCTTTGACTGATTGACATTAAGAACAATCACGTTAAAGAGGTTTACGACCTTCCGCAACGTCACCAGTATCAGAATTATCGTGTTCTTGACATCTCCGGAACCCTTTGATTTCTTTATCATTCTTCATATCTTCTGACAACAATTCCCAAGCATCTTCAACATCTCTTTTTGCGAATAGTTGTATAAAGTTATTTGATAGTTGAGCAATATCTTTGGGAGCCATTTTTAAGATACTTTCTCCCGACTGTAGGTAATGAAGGATTGACTTGTATCGACTGTCGGTACCCCAGCGGCGTTTATACCATTCGTACATGCCATAAGCATTTTGACATGCACACTCGGGGTTTTTGATGTATTTATGGTACATGTTGTAGTTGCAGTTTAAAGATTTTTTGAATCCTCGATATTCTATCATGTTGAGTTGAATGACTGGAACCGATGTACCGATTTTCTTTTCAAGCCAATGTTTCTTTGCCTCTCCATTGACGAAAATGTAACAGGGTTTGTCTGTAGATATTGCCAACTTGATTACATGTTCTACCTGATCGTGAGGTACATGTCCAGCATCCCACGGAATGCCTGTGCGATTTCTGATCGTCCACTGGTTACTGCTTTTAATTTTAGCAGGCAATGAATCCCAGTGACATGGTGGTGAAAACAAAGAACATCGCCATGACGGTTCTTCATGATCATAAAAATGTCCAAATGCACAAAATTCCTTGACGATCTGTTCACCGCGTGCGTCTTGAAGAAATTCAAGGTCCATAAAAAACTCCATTGTTCTGTAATTAAATTTATTAATTAATAACATTTATAATTAGTTAATTACTGATAAAAACTTTTGAGGTTATACATACCTTTAATTGTTAGATACAATATTGTAAATTTGTAGGTTATGCACAGCACTGATTTTTTTAGGTTATAATTTTTGTTTGGTTATCCACATAGGTTCAGTTAATAATTTTTAGGAGACTGTTGAGCTCCGGGGGAACAAGCTCGTTTCTATGTGCTCATCCCCTCCACCGTTGACTTGCCTCTGATTGGTATTCTAATTTACCCCCCACCACAACCTCACCGATGTTGATTGGCCGATGACGTCACAAAGAACATTCTAGAAGGACGCTAACCTCAAAATTTTAAGTCAACTGCGCAGTTAAAACCGGATTTAATTGCATCGTAACAAAACTTCCAAGAATGTGACGTCATTAAACAGGTTTCGACTTGTCGTTCTATAAATAGATTTCCAAGAATGTGACGTCATTCAATTGCGTCGTAATAAAATTATTGTGAACATACAGTTAGTGAATGAGACCATTACGATTAGCATGGACACGAACCATGTCGATAAAACAGTATGGACACAAACCATATCGATAAAATTTAGCATGGACATAAACCATGTCGATAACGCTTAGCATGGGCACGAACCATGTCGATATCCAATGGTAATATCGATAAGAACTTATCGACTCAGCAGTCGGTACGATACAACAAAATGACCGTAAATGTGCACAAAATGGCCGCGAATAAGCACAAAATGGCCAAAAATATCGATAAAACAGGGCATACCGACCACGGTGGTACCGACCGCCAGCAAAACAGTCGGTAAAACAGAGCGAACAACTGGTAAACAGGGTGAACAGTCGGTATCTGCTCGGTCGGTACGGCAGGTACCTACAAGTGCTGCTGTCCCAGAACTCTCCTGATATCACTACTAATAACTTCCCAATTTTTTGAAAATCGTCGATTTTCTTAGCGGGAAGTTAAAAAAAGAATTACCGGGAATTTACCCAGACTCTGACATTCATTACTACCAATTCTTGTAATTTTTTCACTTTTATTTATATCACTCATGTGCTAAAATAAATTCACTCATTGAACTGTCGTCGGATAATCAGTTACTTGACAGTTAAATTAATAATTTTATTTATTACTATTCACGTCATTTATCAGCAGCATATCAATATATTAATTTCTACAAAGAATTATGTTTGAGATTTAGAAGAATTTTTTTTTTTTTTTTTTTTTTTTTCAAATATTGAGTTTTCAAGTGATTTGAAAGTTTCTTTTAATCGATAACTTTTTTTAGAGACTAATTAACAAACTTTTTTTTTTTCGTACAAAAAGAAAAAATTTTTAATTTCAAATCAACAAAATTATTTTTCAAATTTTTTACATCCAAAAGTTATTAAACTACTTAATTTATGGTCTAATACTGTTCGCCCTGTAACTTAAAACTATCATCAATAAACATTAGACGCTGCAAAAATCGGCAAAAAATTTCACAGTATTTTTTACATGAAAATTTTATAAGAAAATTACGGGCTTAATAGAAATAATTTCGCACGATGCGGATAACTGAAATATTGTGAATGAAAATTACTGACAACGTAAAATTTTTCCATATAAGGTAAAAGACCTAGTATCCGATCAGGGAACTACCTGATCACTTCATGTATTTGTGTATCTATATTGAGTAAATATAGATATAAAAATACATGAGTGATCGGGCACTGGGTATCTTACCTTACATCGGACAGAAATTACGATGTGCATTGTAATTTCAAAAAACCTACAGATTAAATTCTATTTTACATAATTTTTACTGTCTGCGTAATAATAGATTATGCTATATCATAATTATTAGTTAAATATTCGTATAAATTGAAATAATAACAAAAAATTTGTAAAAATACAATTAAAAGAAGGCTGAAAAAATGGGTCGGTTGTATTCATAGCTCAAAGTTTATTAAATTATTTTAATAATCACCGCAACCAACAATAAAAATAGTCTATTTGCTAAATTTATCCGAAAAGTTCCGAAAAATTTGGAATTTTTAAATTGATATTAACAAATTTTGTACTGCACCTAGTTTTTTTTTAAATTATTTTTTACTGTAAATATTATAATAAAGTATTAGAAGTTTTGATAAATAAGAACTATTATTATGTAGTATAGTAAAAATAGTTATCTTTCAGAATTTATTTTAATCACATTTTATTAAAAACCACTGATATCAATTGTAAAAATCTCAAGAATATCGAATCGTTTCACTGTCACTTAAAATTTTCGGGTAATATTGACTATAAAATTATCAGCGTGTATCATAATATTGTGTAGATAAAATTGAGCTAAGAAGAGTAAATATTATACTATACTTGCCTGCAGCATGTTCTCATTGAACTTATTTGTTTTCATAAAATCGATAAAAGAATTCTTGAGACCTTATCTGATTTTATGAGATTTTTTGACACGGTGTACTTTTATTGTGAATTTTTGAAAAGGGCAAAATGAGACTAGGATGAAACCATTTGGTAACAGTGCTAATTAACTGACATTTTCTGTAAATAAATTTTATGTACTAAAATAATTTATTTTCACTTCAAATCTCAACATTTACTCTCGTTGAACCACCTTATTTTCCGAAATGTGAAATATCTACATTCACTTTCAGTAAACTACCTATATTGGACTGTGCCAAATAAAATTGATATTTTTTTTGTCGGTTCCATACGAAAATGTTATTGTGTGTAAGAAAAAAAAAAATTGAATCACTAAATAGAGCTTTCTTACTCAACTATAGAGCTTGCGCTCGCCTAAATACGATTTCCTATTTAAGTAAACTTGGAGAAATATATTTTTAAGTTAGGAATTTCATTACTCGTCAGCTGATTAATGGATAAACACAACTAATACACATTCTTATAGGAAATTTAAAGCTCTACAAAAAAGGACTGTTATAATTTTTTGATAAATTTAACCGTTCTGAAGTTATTGAAGCATAAATTGAAAGGGCATAGCCGGATTAATATGGGAATTCTGCCCCCATGGCTTTTATAACTCAAACTTAGGGGGTCGATTTGGTGACGAATGAAAATAATTCACCTCAATTTTTAGCTCTTTAACTCAAACGGTATTCGAGAATTTCAAAAAAACCTGTTTTTTCGAAATTATTTTTATTTTTATAGTAAAATTCGGAATTAATCAATGATGATTTTTTTCCTAATTCTTACGAGTCCAAAACATGAAAAAATCATAAGATCGTGATTTTCAAACGGAAAGCCGATTTTTAACGGAGAAAAGAAAATTATAATCTTTTTTTTTTTAGCCTTCTTGAAATATGTCACTCACCAAAATTTGTCAGAAAAAGTCTTTCATACTCCTCTATACTCAGGAATTTTTTTGGATTTTTTGAATTAGTGGAACAATTCAAAAAAAATTAAAAACTCATTTTTTTCTCAAAATCTTGCGTTTTAACAAACTTATATTTTTTTTTAGTACAAATAAATACGTAGAAAATTTTTTTTTACCAAAAATATATCTTTGCAAAAGATAAACATAAAAAATCAGTAGCCTACAGTCATTATAAGGGTTATTTATGATTCAAAAGACACTTAAAGGTAATACTTATTAGGGTGTCCCAAAAAAAAACAAATTTATTTTTTTTCAACGTCTTATGAGCTCAAAAGTTACTTTATATTATAAAAAAAATCCTCACCGAATTTCAGCCAGATATCTTTACAATTGAGCTATCAAAAAAGGGGGTCCCTTTTCCCATTTAAAATACACGCGAAAATTTTTCATTTTAGTTTTTTGTTATTAAGACTGAAAAAAATTTTTTTTCCAATTCCACCTGGTATAATTTTATAGGGAATTAAATTTTCTACAAAAAGTGCTTATACATTATGTACGTTGAACAAACTGGGAAAAAGTTACGGGGCTTCAAAGATCAACTAAAAATTCAGTTTCATCAGTGTTAAATTATTTTTTATTATTTCTCATTTTTGTTCTATCAAAATTTTTTTTTTCACATTTTGAGAAGCACGTTCTTGTAGGAAATTTAATTCCCAACAAAAAATATTTAACATCTTATATACGTCGAGTGGATAAGAAAAAAGTTACAGGTCTTTAAATGTCAACAAGAAATGAAGTTCACTTTTTCGTTGACAGTTAAGTTCAAAAATTTAATATTTTTTAAACTTAACTTTTCGTTGACATTTCAAGCCCTGTAACTTTTTACTCATTCATTCGACGTATATATGATATCAGATACTTTTTGTAGAAGATTAAATTTTCTACAAGAATGTGCTCGTCGAAATTTGAAAGAAAAAAATTTTTTGATGGAATAAAAATGAAACATAATTTTTAAAAAATTAAAATTGAGGAAACTAAATTTGTGTTGATCTTTGAAACCCAGTGACTTTGTCCCAGTTCGTTTGACGTATATAATGCTTGACCACTTTTTTGTAGAGAATTTAATTTCCTACAAAATTAAACTAGGCGGAATTAAAAAAAAAAATTTTTTTCATAGTCTTAATAACAAAAAACTGAAATGAAAAATTTTCGCGTGTATTTTAAATAAGAAAAGGGACCCCCCTTTTTGATAGCTCAATTGTAAAGATATCTGGCTGAAATTCGGTGAGGATTTTTTTTATAATATAAAGTAACTTTTGAGCTCATAGGACGTTGAAAAAAAATAAATTTGTTTTTTTTTGGGACACCCTAATAAGTATTACCTTTAAGTGTCTTTTGAATCATTAATAACCCTTATAATGACTGTAGGCTACTGATTTTCTATGTTTATCTTTTGCAAAGATATATTTTTGTAAAAGAAAAATTTTCTACGTATTTATTTGTACTAAAAAAAAATATAAGTTTGTTAAAACGCAAGATTTTGAGAAAAAAATGAGTTTTTAATTTTTTTTGAATTGTTCCACCAATTCAAAAAATTCAAAAAAATTCCTGAGTATAGAGAAGTATGAAAGACTTTTTCTGACGAATTTTGGTGAGTGACATATTTCAAAAAGGCTAAAAAAAAAAGATTATAATTTTCTTTTCTCCGTTAAAAATCGGCTTTCCGTTTGAGAATCACGATCTTATGATTTTTTCATGTTTTGGACTCGTAAGAATTAGGAAAAAAATCATCATTGATTAATTCCGAATTTTACTATGAAAATAAAAATAATTTTGAAAAAACAGGTTTTTTTGAAATTCTCGAATACCGTTTGAGTTAAAGAGCTAAAAATTGAGGTGAATTATTTTCATTCGTCACCAAATCGACCCCCTAAGTTTGAGTCAAAAGAGCCATGGGGGCAGAATTCCCATATTAATCCGGCTATACCCTTTATGGTAAATTTCACGTTATGTTTTACTTTTCCAGCAAAACTATTAATCTAATCGCAAAATATCATAGGATTGTACTTGTAGATCATTTTTTTTCCGCCCTAATCTGTTATTTTACAATTTTTTAATCTCACAGTTCATCTTACAAGTTAGAGGTTTTACAAATTAATTGCTTGAGAAAAAAACTGCAGTTCTCGTAAAAAAGTAACTTTTGAAGTTAGATTTCTTAAAAAATTATAAGTGACCTTTTTTACAGAGCGTCCAATTTTCTACAAGAATATGTATTGGTTGTATCAATTATTTGATCAGTTGATGAGTTATAAAATTCCAAACTTCGAAAAATATTTTTCCATGTAATTTTAATTAGAAATCTTTTGTAGGCGAGCGCTAGCTCTGTAATTGATTTAGAGAGCCCTATTTGGTGGCTAAATTTATTATTTGTTACACACAACAAAATTTTCGTATGGGACTGATAAAAAAAAATATCGGTTTTATTTGGCTCAGTCTTATGTGTATTAGGGTGGTCGTTAAAAATTAAATTTTCTCAGGAGCCTTCTACAAAGCTTCTTTTTAGTGAAAAAATACGTGGGGAATTTGGTTTTTTCTTATCAAGTAAAAATAACACGTGCCGCAGGACGATCAAAGTTCATTTTTCGATACAATCGCGGTTTTTTTTAAATATCTCATGAAATATGCAGATTAAAGAAAAAAATAATAAAAACAATTTTGTAGGGTATTTAATTCTTAACAAAGTAGGTCACATCCATTTTTTGTTATAAAATGTGTATTCACGAAGATATTTTAAAAAAACTTTTTTTAGATCTGATGAATTGAGCGTTTTAAGGATTACAAATTTTAAAAATAACATTTTTCTAAGTATATAGAAACTATAACAAGCATTAATGATTCATATGTTACGAGTTACGAAGTTTTCTATATTTAAGTAGAAACGTTATTTTAAACATTCGTAATCCTTAAAATGCTCAATTGATAAGATCTAAAAAAGTTTTTTAAGAATATCTTTATAAATAAACATTTTATAAAAAAAATAAACATGACCTATTTTGCCAAAAATTAAATTTACTATAAAATTGTTTCTGTGATATTTTCTTCTAATCTGAATAATTCATGAGATAATGGAAAAGAAGCCGCGATTGTATCGAAAAATTAACTTTGATCGTTCTGCGGCACGTGTTCTTTTTATTAAAAAAGGAAAAACTAAATCCCCCACGTATTTTTTCACTAAAAAGAAGCTTTTTATGGGGCACCTGAGAAAATTCAATTTTTAACGACGACCCTGATATATATACTTTCACACTTCTAAAGAGTACAGCGTTTTGCGTGTTATTTAAAAGATTCTTTGTGCTTTTATTAATTGTTTCACACCGACAATAAATTTTTTTTATTTATTCGATACATAGGAAAATTGAGAGTTTCAATAAAAAAATTACAATGGGCGATAAGAAAAAAATGAATAATCGCTTACTGAACCCATCATGTGAGGAGAATAGTGTAAGCAAATCAACGGCTTCTCGTTGGAAAAAATTTCTTGCAGAGACAAAGAAAATGAAAATAGGTACGCAAAATAGACGAATTAACAAATTTATTATTTATGTAATGTTTACCAAGTAATGTGAAAGCATATTTAGTTATTTCAGTAAAGAGTAAAAAAAAAAAAATCTGGGCACCGGTTGGCCTTGCAGGCCAGCCCCTAAACTTCCCGCTGTTTTCGAGCTCTAAGAGCTCGAAAAAATTAGTATAAATACATTTTTGAGCTCTTCGAGCTCGAAAATACCTTTGTTTTTCTTTTCTTATGAGCTTTTTGAGCTCAAAAGGGTTACGGTTTATGTTAAAATTAAAAAATTTAGAATCCAAAACAACGAATGAATGAGCGTTTTTTATATATTTATTTACTATAATGTTCAAAAATTAGCTCAAAAATAAGTATTTATGTGATACGTTGTATCTACATCGTGTAAGTATATCTTGATACCAGCGAACATGATGATTTTTGACCAATTACTTTCAATGACTTATATAAAGAAGAACATATTAGTTTTGAGTAATCATGTCCAGTAATTATGATGTTTTTCAATGGAAAAAGCAGATATAAATATTACATTTTTTATTCCGTCAACAATATCTCTGGAACGGATTATCTGATTGGGACGTTCTTGGTAGCAATCGAATGCTTTTATCGAGTTCTAGAGCTGATTAGATTTTGGAATTTAACGATTCGATAGTTTCCGAAATAATCACAAAAAATGAAAAAAAAACGATTTTTTTCTATGCTTTCGTCGACGATATTTCTCGAACGGATTATCCGATTGGGACGGTTGAGGTGGCAATAAAATGCTTACATCAAGTTATAGAACTGATTAGATTTTGGAATTGATCGATATGATAGATTCCGAAATATCCACGAAAAACGGAAAAAAAAACGATTTTTTTCCATTCTTTCGTCGACGATATCTCTTGAACGGATTATCCGATTGAGAGGGTTGAGGTGGCAATCGGCGCGTATTATTGAGGTCTAAAGCTCATTAGATTTTGGGAATGATTGGTTTAGTCGTTTCGACGATATTTGCAAAAAACCGTTTTCTACTGTTTCTTTCGTCGACGATATCTTTCGAACGGATTATCTGATTGAGACGTTCTTGGTGGCAATCGAAAGCTTTTATCAAGTTCTAGAGCTGATTCGATTTTGGAATTGATCTATATTTTTCTCAATTTATCTATAAATTGTCTTATTGAGAGGTTTGCATGTTTAGGTTTCCACTATATTTAAATGGTGTATTACCGTAAGAAGGACGGTGTGGCTCAATAAGTTATAGATCAAATTGAACGGAATATAGTATAGGGCCGGATAGCTCAACTGGTAAAGCACTCGGCGCGTTACCGAATTGGTCTGGGTTCGATTCCCAGTTCGGGCTATCTATATTTATCTCAATTTATCTATAAATTGTCTTATTGAGAGGTTTGCATGTTTAGGTTTCCACTATATTTAAATGGTGTATTACCGTAAGAAGGACGGTGTGGCTCAATAAGTTATAGATCAAATTGAACGGAATATAGTATAGGGCCGGATAGCTCAACTTGTAGAGCACTCGGCGCGTTACCGAATTAGTCTGGGTTCGATTCCCAGTTCGGGCTATTTATATTTTTCTCAATTTATCTATAAATTGTCTTATTGAGAGGTTTGCATGTTTAGGTTTGCACTATATTTAAATGATCGATCCAACAGTTTTCACAATATTAAAAAAAAACAAAAAAAAATTTTTTTTTGTTTTCGTATTTCTTAAATATCTCAGAGTTTAGTTGACTAAATAGTCTAAATATTTTTGGAAAATCTAAGTTCAGAAGATATCTTTCGAATGCCGCAAGAACCATCTAAATCGGTTCATTCATCAAAAAGATATGAGAGGTTTACATCCACACACGCACACACACACACACACACACACACACACACACACACACACACACACACACTCTCAAACGCCGAAAATGAGAGTGCTTCAGCTCAACCTCGCGCATTGTGAGGCCGTGCAAGATCTGTTGCTGCAGACAGTGCGGGAGCTAAAGATAGACTTGGCCATTCTCTCCGAACCCTACGAACACCTGGACACCCAGCCTTGGGTCTTCGATGGGAGTGGGAAGGCTGCAATCTGGTTTTGTGGAAAGCTTCCTTTTCAGGATGCTGTGGACCAAACTGAGAGCGGCTGCGTGAGAGCAAAGGTCAAGGGTGTTCATTATTATAGTTGCTACGCTCCGCCGAGCCTCAGAGAGGTCAGAGATGCCAAAGGTCGTTTCCCGGTGACCATAGCCAGAGACTTTAACGCCTGGGCTGTAGATTGGGGCAGCAAGAAGACAAACGGGAAGGGGCAAGCTCTGCTGGAATCGATGTCCTCACTGGACGTAGTCCTGCTCAACACGGGTAATGAGCCTACCTTCGTCAAGGGAGGAGCCTCATTCATCGTTGACCTGACCTTTGTGAGCAGCAGTTTAGTGCGAGGAAACCGCTCCTCGTGGAAGGTTCTTGATATCTACACTCACAGCGACCACCAGGCCATTCTGAGGGAGATAAATGCGGACCAGAAAAGGGGGGTGAAACCACCAAGGACGAACTCACTGGGCTGGAAAGTCAAGCTCTTTGACGAAGACTTGTTCTGCGACGTGCTTGACATTAGACCTCTTAGAGATGGCCCGAATGTGGAGAAATGGGTGAAACGACCATACGGAGAACTCAATTTCTATCTCACACAGGTGCTCTCCGGGCACGGGTGCTTCCGGAAGTACCTTCATAAATTTAACTATGAAGATGCTACAGATTGTCCAACGTGCCTCGGAGTTGATGAGGATGCCGAGCACACTTTTTTCGAGTGCCCGCGCTTCAGTGCTACTCGAAGTACCGTCGAGAAGGAGCTGAATATACGTCTGACCCCGGAGAACCTAGTGGAACAGATGTTGTCGTCGGAGGCGGCATGGAAGGCCATAAGTGCCTTCGCTGCTGTCGTGATAAAGGAATTGCGCAGACGAGAGCGCGAGAGAAAGAAGATGACGCCAGAACAACTGACAGCCCAGGAGATAGCAAGGAACGCCAACCCCTAATCCACTCAGACCAACCACAGTGGGACGGGGGACGTAACGTTGCTTGACAACGATGGAGGAAGAGCTACGGCTAACGGCCTCTCCCGCGAAGTAATACCTACCGGTGGTGCCGCGGGAGAATCAAAGGGCCACAGAGGAAGAGAGAGAGAAATCTCGGGTTTAGTCGGTAAGGTGGTGTGCCATCAGCCCGACACGCGGGACACCCGCGTCTATCAGTGCATAAAGCATTCGCCCTAAATTCTTCATAAGAAAAAAAAAAAAAAAAAAACACACACACACACACACACATACATACATACATACATACATACATACATACATACATACATACAGACATCGCTCTGAAAAAGTCAGAATAGCATCCTAGCACCTTCAAATGTCGACATATGATGAAAACCCGGTTTTTGAAAATCGGGGTGAAACCAATAACTTCCCGAATTTTCAGAAAATCGTCGATTTTCTCCGCGGGAAGTTAAAAAGACAGAAAAAAATAGTAAACATAATTGTACCTGGAAATTATCATTCATACATCAACCATACATTTTTATTAAATTGATCATCCTTTAATTATTACTTCTCGAAAGTAATAATTTAAATGACAAAAAAATTTGAATAAATAAAAATTCACGTTCTACAAATTCGGAACTATATATATGTTGCATATATACAAATTTTCCTGGGTATATATTTTTTTATATGAGTATATGGGTCCTTTGACATTCCATGTCGAATTGACCGATAGGTGGAATAGACTCCTTTCGATTTGGATGAAATTCGGTCAGAAATTTTTCGTCATCCTTTAAAAAAGTTTTACCAACCGAACAAAATTTTAAAAATTTTTATCTAAAGTTATACAAATCTCAAAACTTTATCATTTTTAGAATTTTCCACGTTTTTTTTTTTAATATCTCGAAAACTATTAGAGTTACAATAATCGGTTTGGGTTCATATTAAAGAGAATACTGACGGTTACAAAACCCATTACATTTGTAAAAATAATTTTTAAAAATCAAAAAATTGCACAACTTCGAAATGTTCCAAATTGAACAATTCAAAAACTTATTTTTTTTTGGCTCAAATTTTTTTGTAAACTACCTTTGTTTGTTCTTAAAAGACCCTGAAATTTTTAGAGAGGTGTTTTTTAGTCGGAGCAGTTTATTTACGCGGTCGTGGTATAAAAATCGTTTCTTGTTTATAAAAAATAGCCGCAGATCGTTTTCGTCCAGTATTTTGAAGAACTCCACAAACCAATCTTGGACTAATTATTTCATTGAGAGATCCATAATTAGACAACTGAATTCGATCGAATTAAACAGAATTGAATTTTGAATTCTATATCATTCAGATAAATTCTGTTAATTCGGTATCTAATTTAAAAATGAATTCTGTCTAATTCGGCAGGAAAACCAAAATTTATCCAAATTGAAACGGATTTTAATAATTCTATTCGGTTTATCAATTATTTATTAATTCGACGGAATTGAGCAGAATTAAAATTTGAATTTTTTTAAATTCCGTCTTATCGAATTTAACAGAATATAACAAAATTTAAATTTTTAATTCGGTCGCATTCAGTTGTTAAATTACGGGTTGCAAACCCTAGCGGTTATGCCGTAGCGGTCAATTGTCGGTCAATGATGGAATAATTCCTTGTCAAAGATTCGTTCATCTTCGGTAATTTGACGGTGATTTTCAGGTGACATTGTGAAAGATTATCTTCGTTCATCAATCGAATTTATATAGCTATCGCATCATAAAATTACATCGTTTCTATTAGAAGAAAAAGGTGAAATCGTAAGTGATTCTGCGCGTTTTCACTATGAATCGACCGATTGTGCATGCGGAAAGTACAGATTACCGCAAGTTCATTTAAAGCGTTTTTACCGACTATTCAACCGGAATTAACTCGCCTAAAACTTGCATCTCACGGTTACTTCACTTTATATTCAAGGGTGATTTAATTGATGTTATGACGTAAATTCGCCGCTAACAATTGGTCTAAAATTGATGACATGTTGGCAAATAAACTAATAATACATTCTTATGAAATATTGTATGTCTATATAAATAATGTTTCTTCATACAAAATGTCATGTTATTTATGATAATTTTTTAACTGCTCATTATTTTTTATAAAAAAATTCAATTAATATCTTTTTATTGAAATGTATTTATTTAACTATTACATTCAATTGCCTTGTGATTATAAATATTAAATAATGATTGTGATAGAAGAATGTAATTGAATCTGTTACAAGATATGAGATACTGAAAAGATTGACAAACTTTTTATAAACTTGAAAATAAATTATATACATTTTAAAAATCTATATATTATTCTTAAACATAAAATGATAAATTCTACTTAGAGTGACAAGGACTTAATTTTCAACATCGTTAATACTTTTACTATTATAAGTTATCAATGATATAGTTAAGCAATTACTTTAGAAATTATGACTTAGTAACATCACGTATATCATTTAATCTCGCCCTTCTCATTCTAATTATCCTTCTCTTCTTCTTCATTTTCTTCTTCTTCTTCTCTTAGCGTTTCACGATTTTTAATGGTGGATTTTTTAGATTTTAACCATGCTGAGACCCACTTTTTCATATTTGATAAAACTCGATCTTTAGTTGTATGCACCGGTATAGCTTGAATTTCTTGTAATTTAGTCATGATCTCTGTTAGTTAAAAATCATCATATTATGAATTTTCATTGATCAGTTTATTACTGACATTATCGATTGATTAATAATTATATATATGAGTTTCGATCCGTGTGAAGTAGAATATTGAACTTGATTTAGTTATGTCACATATTTATACAATTCGATTTAATTATTTGAATAAATTTTTTATTAACTTATCCAATTTCCAATAATTTATAGCAAACCAATAAGTCGATGTAAATAAAAAATTATATTTGCATTTTATATAAAGCCATGCAATATTATTACTATTATTGATATTATTTATCGAAAATAGGGTTTTATTTTTGATCTACTGTGACATTTCAAATTAATTTTAATTTTCAGAACTAAACTTAATATATAATATAATAATCTTAAATATCCACAGCAATATTTTTAAAATAATTTTGCAACAGTTTATATTTGACAAAAATCTAAGTACGTAAAATATTAAATGAAACAAGTCTATCTTGTGTGTTTACCTATCAATTTTTTGTGTTCTGTGTCTGATACGATACGCATTTCAGGTCGTTTTGGGTCGTACGTAGTGAGTAGCTGGAGTCGCTCATCTTCCGACCAAAATTGTGCCATTACTTTCTTGGCCCTGTATGAGTTGGTACTGGCAGTAATCGCAGAGTAGTATAAATTATAATCCATGGCAAAATCATTCAAAATTTGCACCTAGAAGATAAATATTTAACTATGAAAAACTTCAATTGAACTACCCACATGCTAACATTAAATTCAAAAATTCAAGCTTGCCTTAAGTACATATTTAGTACTGTTAGGAAAATAAAATTATTAGTTGCATAAATAATAAATGTAGCATATACATAATTTTTTCTACCAAAAGTAGTTTTAAAATTGTTTATAATTTCACTATTTAAACATTATCTATCTTATAAATTGATATTAAACGACGAAAATTTTGTAATTTACAACGAAATAAATGCTAAAAATGAACAAATAAAAATGATGAACATCTTTTATATTTTTGAATTTCAAATTTACATAAAAAATTAATTAATTTTTCCAACTAACATCGTAGTAAAAAAAAATGATAGAATAAATTTATTTACTACTTTAGCAATATTTCACACGTCAAAAGCATTAAATCAGTTTCCCTTGTTAATATACTTCGGTAGAAAATATCATTGGTTGGAAAGATGTAGGTAAAATAATTTTCATCAAATTAAATTACATGTACCTTATTATCTGCATTAAATTGTGGCTCTCCACTTTGGCAACAGTTTTCTTTGTTCGCTGTTGTCATTATTCCAGCGAAATTTGCCAAAGACTCATCAAGACTTTTTTTTGTTATACATACTCTGCGTAACTGATTAATTTGTCTACTATTAGTAGTAGTCACAGTTTGTATATGATTTACTGTTTCCATCAAATTTATATTACTTTCGTTACGGGGGCTGGATGGTGCGAAAGGTTCATGTGTTTCCCTCAAAGGTGACATCGACCCAAAATTATCATCGGGCACATCATCATGCGGTAAATCAGGACTGATAGTTTGATGACGGTTCCCCGGGACGCTAACATCATTGTCATTGTCATCCAATAATGCATAAAAATGATCAGACTCATCATCATCCTTTGACTTACCACTTGGTATATTTTTCTGTAATTAATAACGAAATAATGATTATTATTGCTAACATACTGTGCAAGTTTAGATTTTTATTGTTGCATCAAATTATTTCATCGAAAATTACATTACAAATAGATAGATCTTATCTTTCCAATTTTCAAGTAGTTAAATATAATTTTATTAACTTGCTATCACTACTTCTATATTTATTTTTTTAAATTGTCACAAAACTATTTCATGAATTATACATAACAAGAAAAAAATTTTTTTCAAAATTAAAAAATTTTAACATTTACAAGTTGACGTCTGCTGTAATTATTTAAGTAAGCAAGTGGAAACTTATAAATAATACCTTTTTTTAGCGGGTAATTTTGGATTTTTCTTAAGTCCTGCAGTCGGTGTTCCGATACTCGTTCTTTTTATAATAGGAATTCTTTTGTCTGTTACATGTTTATTTCTTTCTCGTAAGACGTCAGGGTCATCTGAAAGTAGAATCCCGGGAAAAAATGATCAGGCCTGACCATGCCTGTTCATGTATGATCAGGCCTGAAATTAGACCTGATCATGCCTGTTCATGTATGATCAGGCCTGAAATTGGACATGATCAGGCCTGATCATACCTGTCCATGCCTGTTCATGTCTGAGGCGTTAAATACACTCAGGCCTGTTCATGGCTGTTCATGTCTGTTCATGCCTGACCATGTCTGTTCATGTCTGAAGCGTTATATGCGTTCAGGCCTGATCATACCTGTCCATGTCTGTTCATGCATGTTCATGTCTGTTCATGTCTGAAGCGTTAAATACAGTCAGGTCTGATCATGCCTGTTCAGGCCTGATCATGCCTGGTCATGGCTGTTCATGTCGGAAGCGTTAAATACAGTCAGGTCTGATCATGCCTGATCATGTCTGTTCATGGTTGTTCATGTCTGAAGCGTTAACTACGCTCAGGACTGATCATACCTGCCCATGACTGGTCATGTCTGTTCATGTCTGAAGCGTCGAATAAGCTCAGGCCTGATCAGGCCTGTTCATGCCTGGTTATGTCTGTTCATGTCTGTTCATAGATATCAAATTTTTTTGACCAAGAATCTATCACGGATAACCCGGGAAAAAAGGATCAGACCTGATCAGACATGAACAGGCATGAGTCTTAAGACTTTTAGTACTTAAAATTCGTACGAAACCTATTTTTCAACTCAATCTCTTAGGTCAACAGGTAACGAGGCGAACTTTCAAGCGCAAGGTCCACGGTTCGAATCCTAGACACTCCCATATTTTTTATTTTTTTTTTCATTTTTATAGAAATAATTATATATAATTGTATATAGTTATGCATAATTATATATAATTATATAGGACTATTTTTTATATATAATTGGTTTACCAGAATGGGCATGAACAGGCATAAACAGACCTGATCAGACCTGAACATGCCTGATCAGGCCTGGTCAGGCATGGTCATTTTTCATGTCTGATCAGGCCTGAACATTTTTTCCCGGGATATATTCATAAGACTGCTTAAACAACAAACTATTAAAAATCACTTACCATCACGATCAAAAATTTTTATTTTCACTTCGTCATCATTAACTGTAGTGATGTATATTGCCCGATTTAAATCATCCTCACTTGTAATTTTCAAGGGGCCATGCTGAGTTTTCATGTAGAGCTTACTTCGATGAGCAATTTTATAAACAAAATTACTTTCTACATCAGTTTTAATTAACACCCATTTCAAAAGTTCTGCCATTTTTAGTACTTAAATAAGATTATCAACTGCCAGTTGTCAAGAACTGAATGAAAACATTTAAAACACAAAGCAATCACTTGTGTTCACTTTTATCAGCGTCAGTAAATCTGTTCAGTCACGAGCTTAATCATTTTGAAAAGCTTCGTGTACTTTCGCTACGCACGGGAGCAGCCGAACTCGCTACTGACTTGAATGTCAAAATAGTGCCGGGTCACTCGCTATCTGGGCCCGACACTTGCAATTTCTTGCTCATGACCGTGCCACGTCGGCATGAGAACCCGCTACCAGCCGGCCAATCAGAGAAATTGGCGGCTAACTATTTCCTGTTGGCGCGCTTTTAAGCCAATGGGAAAATTCGTTACTGCAGCCATACTGCCACGTCACCACCGAGCAGCCACGAAGGAAGAAGACGACGTCTCTAATTCTAATCTACATCGTGCAGTCTTACTAACCACCACGCGTTTTTAACCGCTTGACTTGTCGCATTCGCTATCGCTTATCTATCTTGTCGCATTCGCTATAAAGTATTTTCTTACAGTTTAAGTGTAAATAAGTGTAAATAAATCTATAACTTATATTTGATAAATCTTGAGTAATTTTAATTGTTTTCAACCTTCACGCCATAACCAGATCCATTTTAGTTATCCTCTCATTTTACAAAATCAATTATAAAAAACCTAACATAGATTGGAATAATCTGTACAATTTAACTATCTGAACGCGTGTCAAGCACAATAAATCTATGTTATGATTTTTCTCGACAGTATAATCTATTACATTCATCGAAACTTCTACAAAAGTTTTGTTTACTTATACTGTCACTTGATAAAGTTCAGGATATAGTATAGGTTAAAGCGTTCTAGCGTGTCTATTCCCGCCACTGTTTAAGGCGCGTTTTCACTAAGCGCTGACAACGATCAAAATTGTATCTTAAAGCCAGTTTTTTAAACCGAGTTTATTTTTATCTGGGTTTGACTTAATATTGTCAGTATATTTATATGTTAAAAATATATACATATACTGGCAATATTAATTTAAACCCGGATAAAAATAAACTCGGTTTGAAAAACTGGCCCTTATGGTTCATAGACTTCTCCGCTTCCACATTAACTATGCCGAAATACGGTAAGTATAGGCGAATGAAAGTGTAAGCAATATACTATAATCGGTACTTATCCTGATCATAAAGCTACAATATAATTCATGTGGATATTTATGTGATCATGTGCTATAAGTTTGAAAATAAAATTTATAAAAAATTATTTCTAAAGACCCCCTCGAGATATAAGAGTGTTAACAAAAATTAAGACGAATAATTAATTAACACGAAATTTAGTTACAATAAAGACGGGATATCAAGTTGATTTCTCTATTTAGCTGCTTTAAACTTCAGTTAATTTTTTCAACCGTAATTCTCATAAATAACTTACACATATTCAATTGAAGTTTAAATAAATTTGCATAATTAAAAAAAATACTAAACTGTTTCCAAACAATGTTCGTTGAGTTTTAGATTTGTGTTGTGATAAAAATATAAGTTATACATACCCGGTAAAAATGGATTTCATGGAATATTATATTGATACTTAAATTTAGTAAGATTTTATGAAATTTAAATAAAGTTCATCAAATTTTATAAATTCACCCTCAACGGCCACACGGGGTGATTAGTAACCCCAGGCTTAAAAAAAGTGGGATTAGAGGTCTTAAACCTTGCAAATAAATACAATAAACCTCATCTGCCGGTGACAGACATGTGTGAGATGTGACTTCACTACATAGAAAGCCAAAGAAATGCACAGTGGCGTTGTGAGCGTTCGTTTTATCGGCCTGGGGTAACTAGTTACCCCAGTGTGGCCGTAACCGCAGTTCAGTCACAATATTTATTTTATTTTTATCAACATATTCCAGTGTCAATCGATAAAATAAAGGTAAGTTGTTCATTTTTTAGTAATAAAAAATATATTTTTCTCAATTTATCTATAAATTGTCTTATTGAGAAGGTTATTTGCATGTTTGCATGTTTAAGTTTCCACTATATTTAAATGGTGTATAACCGTACGATGGACGGTGTGGCTCAATAAGTTATAGATTAAATTGAACGGAATATAGCATAGTCTATAACTTATTGAGCCACACCGTCCATCGTACGGTAATACACCATTTAAATATACTGGAAACCTAAAACATGCAAACATGCAAATAACCGTCTCAATAAGACAATTTATAGATAAATTGAGAACAATATAGATAGCCTGAACTGAGAATCGAACCCAGACCAATTCGGTATCGCGCCGAGTGCTCTACCAGTTGAGCTATCCGGCCCTATACTATATTCCGTTCAATTTGATCTATAACTTATTGAGCCACACCGTCCATCGTACGGTAATACACCATTTAAATATAGTGGAAACCTTAACATGCAAACATGCAAATAACCTTCTCAAGAGAAAAAATTATTCATAGATATGTATTTTTAAGACGATAAAACGCAAAAGAAGTCAATATCATGATTTATAATTTTTTTCATTTTTCCTTCCAGTAATTGTGCAAAATAACTATACTTTTTGAAGAATTGGTGGATACTGTTATTTTTTTGTGGTAGTGGTATATATTGTGCGGACAACCCTAAAGTTTTAGTCGTTAATATTACAAAATGGCGGAGTAGTGAATTTTTTTGCAAAAAAAGTCATTTTTCAGAATTTTGACCTATATGACCAGTTTTTGGAACGCCATCTATAAATTAACCAAGTTAAACCATTAGAAATATTGAAGAACTCGTCAACGAACATGACCCAATTAGTTAAAAGTCTCACAAACATTTACACATTTTGTCTGGCCGGGTTTTTCAGCGTGGGGTAATGAGTTACCCCATGTGGCCGTTATGAGGCCTGAGGGAGGTGTGGCCGTTAAGGGTTAAATGAAAATTCTATGAATTTTGACAAAGTTTTATACAATATCATGGAAGGGTAAAAAATTTCATGAAAGATTTTCCAAGACGAAAAAATAATAAATTTCATAAACTCTTATATAATTTTGTATTAATTTAAAGAATTTTGTATAATTGTATGAACTATAATTAATTTTTATAAAATCCCATGGTTAAGTAAAAATTCATACAATTATGTAAAATTTTATATAATTAAAGTTCTAGCATTTACTAAACTTTCAAAAAACATTAAGAAATTCTGTATTAAAATATCGCTCTACAGTTCAACTGAAAAAACTTCACAAAATCGGTATTTCTTAACAAAAATTTCGAAAACAATAATTAAAAATTCTACATAATAATAGGTATCGTTATTTTACGTACTATAACTCTAATAATTATTCTAGGTATTCAGTATCCCAAACGAATTAAACCAGGTTCATCTCGTTCTACCATAATAAAAGGAATCGAAAAAGGCTAAAAAGTTTTCTGCTACCTGCCGAGAATGCGATTCGTTCTATTTCACCAAACTTTTTTGAAAATATGGTAACTATGAAGAAGTTATTATTTTAGCGATAAGATACTACTTTAATATTCTAAAAATAAAATGTTCTGTTATTAATTCGAAAATCTGCCCTTTTAGCCTCAAACGTCAGATTCACGAGCTCCATCTATTATTAATGGAGGTGAAGAAGAAGATCGTATTATGGACAACATTATAAACTTACATTATGATGGCGATACGTATTTTGGAAAAAATGATTATTATTTTTCAGCGAGCCCTTCCAGCGAACTAAACGAAAACGTTCGTGATGAAAATGTTGCAGAGGAAATGATTGATATCGAGGATAATGATGATGAAGAAGGGTTCACCTATAGTTATGATAATGATAATAATGTCGATGACGATGATAATGTCGATGATGGTGATGATGATGATGATGATGATAATGTCAGTGATGATGATGATGATAATGACGATGATGATAATGATGATGATGGTGACGATGATGATGATGATGATAATGATAATGACGATGATAGTGCCGATAATCCATTTTCTGCCGTGAGCAAAGTAAATCGTTTCCAGTTTCCGTTGATTCCTAAGAAGAATTTGTCAATCATCGATCATTTTCTATCGATTATAGCCACAGCAATTAAACATCACATGTCTTACGAAGCAATATTGGATATTTTCCGTTGGATGAAAGTGTCACACGCAGCAAATCGCTTACCAACGACTAAAGCAGCATTATGGAATATTTTGAGCCGCAATAAGTCTATGATCACACCGCATTATTATTGCGAACTTTGTGAAGGATATTTAGGCACAAAAAATGATAAGAACCTTTTAAATTTAATGTGTTTTTGTAAGACATGTGGTCCTAAAAAACCCGAAAAGCATCTTGGATGTTTTTACAGCATTAGCTTGATTTCACAAATAAAGCAATTATTTAAAATTCCTCATATTGCACAATCTTTACAGTACCGTAACTTAAGGGTGAAAAAAAATAATGAGGCTTTTGAAGATATATATGACGGCTTAGAAAATCAACGATCGTGTTTGCCAGGTAATTTTTTGGAACATTGGTTTAATTTTTCCATCACTTTCAATACTGACGGGTGTCAAATTTCAAATTCATCAAAAGCAAGTGCTTGGCCTGTTTACGCAGAAATTAATGAATTGCCTCCTCATATGCGCAAGAAATATGTTCTACTAGCAGCCATATATGTTGGTGATACACATTCTAAGATGAATAATTTACTTCGACCATTTACAGAACAAATGAGAAAATTTTTTACAGATGGTGTTACACGGAAACCATCGGAATCATCTGAGGTAACCTCAAAATTTATAGTTGTAGCCAGTACTCTTGATGCACCAGCCCGTGCAGCAGTAGTTCGAATGAAATAATTCAATGGCTATTTTAGCTGCGTGTATTGTTATGCGAAGGGAAAAAGTACAGCAAAAAGATTGATTTTTCCATTTAAGCAATCTTACCTAAAATTACGAACTGAAAACGAACTCAAGGCAGACATCAAATACGTTATCGGTACTGGCAATATAAGACATGGCGTGAAAGGTTATTCATCGTTAACAGCTCTACCTTTATTTAAGATAACCAAAGGAGTTATAGTTGAAACTATGCATTCTGTTTTCTTAGGAGTTGTAAAATTACATGCAACAGTTTTGCTAAAAACAGTAGGAGCTCCTTATTATATTGGGAAAAAACAATCCTTACAAATTATTAATAAAACATTACTATCAATAAAACCTTCATCTTGCCGTTCTCGAAAGCCTCGAAAAGTAGAATCTTGCGTCCAATGGAAAGCATCTGAGTGGAGAAATTGGTTAGATTATGCTCCAGTGTGTTTAAAATCAGTTTTGGAAGATAAATATATAAATCATCTGGCTCAACTTTCCGAAGCTATTCACTACTTGAACAGTGATTCAATAACGTTACAAGAACTCAATCGAGCAGATTTTTTATTAAAGGAATATGCAAAAACATTCGAGCAATTTTTTGGGGAAGTAAAAATGTCATCGAATGTCCATTCTTCATCCCATTTAGTCGAGTGTATAAGAAATTGGGGTCTCATGTGGGCGCACAATGCTTTTACATTCGGATCGTGGAATCAAAAAATTATGAATTGCCTGACAAGTCCCGTCGGACGGGAAGATCAAATTATTACTCGTTTTTTGATGCAAAGATTCATCAATCATGTTGCTTTTGATGGATCTATTTCTAATGAAACTAGAAGTTTTATAGTTAAACAGTTAAGAGTAATAAATGACAGCAGCAGAATAGAACATCGAGATAAGTTTATTGTCGAAAAAGAGTCAAGAGCACGGTATTTGTCAGAAGAGGAATTTAAAGTCTTACATGTAGCTGGATACAAGCCTGAGCACCTTACAGCATACGAAAGTATGCACGTAAATGGAGTTAAATTTTCTTGTCTCAATGAAACTAAAGTGACTAAGTTTTCGAACTCTTTCATATACAGTGCTATTGATGGAACATTTTCTACAATCAACAATATCATACAATTTTATAGCAGTCGTGAAATTATTACCGGTATAATTGTTCAAAGCTATAAGCATATTGGTTATGGATTTAATGCGGGTCATATCCATATGATTAAACCAAAAAAAAATTTTAAACTTTATAAGAGATACTTATATGATAAGACCTGCCATAAAAATGAGCACTGAAGATCTTACATTAGCTGTAAAGTTAGCAAATTGCTGGGAAACAGACTAAAAAAGATATATTGATAAAAGAAATGATTTATTTTTTAATGCTTAATGTATTATAACGTTCCTCACTATTCGTCACAACCCACGGCGGAGTGTGGTGTGTGCAGAATAGCCGTTATGGCCCACCGATGGTAAAACTGAAAATAAAATAATAAAACAAAAACCAAAAATATCCCTTGGAGATGCCCATGATCCCCACTGGACATTCAGCTCTTCCCAGGCTGGGTTAGAAAACCGAATTGGGCGCCAGTTCATGTACCCCACGAACAAAATAACAGAACAATAAAATAAAGAAATGAAAATGGAAAATGAAATAATAAAAATACAGAGAGCAGTTTCAGGTGTTGGAAAAGGATAGCAAGAAAGAGATAGAATGCAATAAATAAAGAATAATAAAATTTAATTAAATTCCGGGTTGGTAGCCATTTGACAACCCGATGTCTTTAAATTATAACGTTTAAGCGGGTATATAAACAATAATATAAATAATCAAAATTCACTTCACAATAATTTATGTTGACCAACAGTCAAGTAACGCAAAAAACAATAACAATATTCGGCTTGCTATCACACGCACGTGATAGCAAAAGAAATAAATGATTATCAATAATAAGTATGATGCGCACACATACAATTTTCTCAACTATTAATTATATAACACGCAAAAATAATAATAATAATTTAATTACGTGTAACTATTTACTACCAAAAAACATAACAGCTGAAATTATTGTAAATAGTTACCACAAATAATCACCAGGTTTTTAAATAAAAGATACCGATAAATCATCAACACATAATAAAAAAATAAATAATAGCAAGTAATATTTAATTGTTTAACGCCAATTTAATATCAAAACCCGCTGGTGATATGTAAATAATTGTATAATACTGTCCATGAATATTCAAATTATAATAAATAAATAAGGTAAAAGTTAATAATTATTTACCGACAAATATATGAACGGTCACCAATAATTATTAACCAATAATAAACAATAACTGTAAATATCAGTAATTATTTACCGTCAATCATATACACGGTCACCAATAATTACCATCCAATATAAAATAATACTTGTAAATATCAAAAATTATTTACCGTCAATCATATGCACGGTCACCAATAATTAATTAATAAATAATAACGTGAATATTAATAATTATTTACCGTCAACAACAAATACGGTCACCAATAATTAATTAATACAAGTATCATAAATTTACTTCCAAGTGTTGGATTCAAGTTTGTCGCCAGGACAAATAAGTGCGCAAATATATCTATATTTATGACTCTCTCTCTCACTCACACGTGAGATATATGCCAATGGCCACCAACTCGGAACAAATTACACGCCAATGTATTAGACACAAAGGTACTTACAGTCATCGCCAATGTGTAAAACTCGTACAGGCTCCATTGATCTCAATTAATTCATATATTGTCAATCAATGCCCAAATAATATCAATAATAATTGGCGAGTGTCTCAAAACACTGTATAAATAGCCAATACACTTTGTAACGCTTGGTAATTCCAAATGGCGTCTCAATATAAATAATTTGGCAACAATAGGCAAACACACCTTGCTCTCACAAGAGATTATCCACGTCTGGCCATGGCAGCACGTGAGTCCCATGCCGGCACCTCGGCCGGCGCCATCTTATAATGTTTTCTCATTTCAACCAATGGAGCAATATACCTATCTCATGTTAATTCACTCATCGACACCAACATGATGCATGACTTGATTGGCATGTAATTCGTCCACTCTCGACATTAAATGACCATTCCCATATTTCAAAGCCAATTAATAATATAATTTTATACATAAATCTTCCATTAGTTTATTTATAAGACCCGTAAATTTATTGAAAATAAATAAATTTACTGCGGCCAAATGTTGCGTTGCCGCGCATGCGTCAACCAACCAAAATAATAATAATGGTAATCAAATAATTCAAACTAAATAAATACGCAATTATTTATCCCGGCGTCCATAAAATCAAGTTATCTATTTATACCATTCAGTAAATTTTACTGAATCAGACGCATTTTTTACCTAGTAAATTAAACCAATAATAATCGCACAGTAAATAAAATAAAATAATACATAAAATAATAATAATAATAGTACAATAATAATAATAATAAGGGGTGAGACGTGCTGAGCAGTGTGTGCTGCCATCTGTTGCCCTTCGCCGACCCAATGCGAAGATGCCGCGATATTCAAATATCGTGACAGTATAATAAGATTAAAATAGACGTAAAAATTTGATAAAAACAAATGTGCTAAGGCATGCAATAAACAGTACAGCACCTAATGTAAGTAAGAAAAAATAATTAATACTTTCAAGATCCCATTTCTGTTTGTAATAGAAGTTGTAATACTAATTTAATCAATGTGTTTATTGCTATAAATGCAGATATTTCTATGGATGATTGTAAATTATATTGTTAATACACACAATTAACTCGTACATACAATTTGTTGTTAATAAATCCTATATATTTTAACCATACAAATTTTCAAATTCAAAAAATTTAGGGAGACGATAATAATATTATAAACATTTTTTTTCAATATAAGCGTTACAATTTAACAAAAATACTCAACTATTTTAGAGTTTAATGAAAATTTAATAATTTTGAGTAATAATTTAAAGACCTTTCTATTATATCGTAAATTATTAACGAATAACAAACTATTGATTACATTAATTACATTTCTAACACCAATCATCATGATTGGCTGCTACCAAAATACTTGAAAGATTTTAGACGGTAGCGATTATAGTAAAACTTTCAGTAACTTAAAGAATAATTTAACATTTACATTACAGCTCACCAAATAATGTAAACATATAGTCTTTTATAATTTGTATTACATAATCAATATTTCTTACCGTAATTCCAAAATTAAAATACATAATTAATGATTCAAATTTGTTGTTGACGGTAAAAATGTTAGTTTTGAAATTGCGGCTTTCTTATTGGTCTTCAGAACAAATCACAGGGAACATTTTTTTTTTAAATTAAATTTTGAATAACTTTTATACAGAAAATTTTTTTATATTAACAATATTTTCACTAATATCAAAAAATATTTGATAACTATTTGAAACGATCTAAACAAACTATAGACTACTGAGCGTTATTTCTGTCAGGAAAAAAAATGAGCAACTTTAAAGTCGCGCCTAAAGAAGTTTTCCTCTGAAAAAAATTTAACCTTACCGACACTTCTACTCTACCGACACTTGACCAGCAATTGACCAGGAATTTACTTATAAATCACTTGCCATTTACCAATTATATACTCAAAAATGATTAGCGTTCAATCACTTAATACCGATTTTTTTCCTATCTAATGGCAATTGATTCTTCATGAAATTCTAATTACCTATTGGCCGTAAGACCAAAAAAATACCGCTCCAAGCCAATTATTTGAGAGGTGTAATTCTACACATGTACGAAATGAAAATTCGCAAATCTCCGATTATGTTCGCTGTGTTCTCTTTTGTTTAGCTATCGAAATGCCTTCTATCCACCATACATTGGCCGTGGAATAATTTCACAATGTCACCTGTTTTTCACCTTTAAACAACGACAGTTCAACGGTCGATAGACTAGTTTTCGCCAGTGACGTTAAATGACAGTGATATCACCGTTATTAAACCATCATTCCACCGAGACCATGAATCCGCTAGGGAAGAAAAACAAAAATTTTTTACTTTCAAAAACTCATATCTTCGAAAAAGAAAAACACCTCTCTAAAAATTTCAAGTTCTTTCAAGAACAGAAAAAGGTAGTCTACGAAAAAGTTTGAGCCAAAAAAAAATAAGTTTGTGAATTATTCAATTTTAAACATTTCAAAATTGTGCAATTCTTGGATTTTCCAATTTTTTTTTTTTTTTTTTTTTTCAAATATATTTCGTTTTGTAGCATTAAGTATTTTCTTTAAAATGAAGCAAGGACGATTCTTGTAACTCTAATCGTTTTCGAGATAAGGTAAATGTCCCAATACCGGTACGATTTTATAATCATTATATTATATTTTAATTTGTACGCGATGACATTAAATAGAACTTTCTTTATTTAACACCTTAATCTTTTAGTTTCAAAATAGGATATAAAATAGATTTTAGAATATATTCGAAATATGAAAAAAAAATGTTAATTATAGCAATAGTCTCGGATTCATGACTTTTTCATGTCTCTTAATGGTTTTGCTAAGAAATCAGTCAATGGTCTTAAGCTTATAGAAAATGTATAGAATTATTTTTCGATAATTTTTTTTTTTTATATGCATCTTGAATGACATAAAATTCAAGAAAACATATTAACAATATGAAAAAAATAGTATTATTACATTAATTTTACTGTTCATCTATTGGTACACCAAAATGAACCTGTGCCCAGTACCGGAACAGTCAGTCATATTAATGTTATTAATGTTATCGATAGATATTAACGGTGAGTTTTATTGACTGCCCTGCTTAAAAAATTCGATAGATTCTTATAGCTGTATGTATGAGGCTATATACTTAACTAGCATTTCTCATAAAACTCATTCATTCTTATCAAATTTCGATAGGAATTTATGAGAATCTAATGGATTCTATGAGGTTTTCTAATAGGATGGCTAAATCAAGTGCAATATTAATTATTACTGGAGCCCTAATATTTAATGCAATATGTATGATTGTTATAAAAAAAGCATTAAATATCGATTACCTCTAATTTTGATCATAAAAAATAATTGTTTTTCTTTTCAATTAACTCTATAGTATAACCTCCAATGATTTATTTTGTTTCTATTCTTCAGTTCAAAGTATTGATTTTAATTGAATAATTAATCATTTAAAATTTTAAATACATTTTACATTATGAGTGTGATATAGCAGACATCAGACAAATTTACAATTATTAATAAATCGAGTAAATAATTAATAAAATAAAATTTTAAAAAATACGCATTCAAAAAATTTTGATATTAATAGTGCTCTTTTTATAAATATTATTTTTTCAATTATTTACCTTATTTATTTATAATTCTAAATTTGTCTGATGTCTGCTACACTCACACTCGTTTTACATTAATATTATTTAACAATTGTTAACATTTTCACTATGAATAAATGCAAAAAATAACTCATTTTATTTACTGTTCCGATATAAGGACAACCGAATTCCGGTATTGGGACAAGGCTATCTCAGCGTTCCGGTATTGGGTCTTTTGGGTGTCAGAGAAAATTTCTTTTTTTTATATTAAATTTAAAAAAATTGAGCTAATTTAATTATTTGTGAGTAGGCAAATGTTTATTCTATATGATGTCTTAAATTATTTTAGTTTATAATCTATTTAAATATTAATAAAACGATAAAAATCAACCGTATACCCTTCGTCGTTCCGGTATTGGAACATTTACCTGATTCAAAAAATAAACTTGGAAAATTCGACAAATGATAAGATTTTGAGTTTTGCGTAAGTTTTGATGAAAAATTTTTCAAATTTTTTTCCGTTGGTGAAACTTTCTTATAGGATGAAAGAAAACTTCTTATCAAATTTCATGCAAATTGAAAGGGGTCGTTTCCAACTATCGGTCGATTTGACATGGAATGCCCCATATTATGTTTTAATTCAATCTTATATTCTTTCAATAAAATATGCATTTGTAGTGACAACTATTTTCCGATCCTTGTAGATGTTTTTAATTTTAAATTACATCTATCGGCATTCTTGAATTCACAAGTATTTTAATTCCTAATTTGAACTGAGGAAATAATAATTTTTAAAAGTTTAGTAACTGGTAATCCAAGCAAAGTCGATTTGAAACATTTCCCGAATAACTGGTACTCTTCTTGATTAGTTAAAAAATGTATGAACTATTTAAACTTTTCACTACTTGAATCTAGACATTTTATTGTTAGTTCGGCATTAATTTATAATAAAATGATAAGTGAACACGTTAAATTATTAGCGCTAATCAAATACTCAAATAAGTAAATATGTACATCTATGAAAATTTGTTTTACTTACAAGCTAGTTTTAGTTTATAAAATTTTTTCTTTGCAAACTCTAGATACAGAGCTTTCTGAAAAGAAAAATATGATCGCTCAAAGATATTATTCAAGTGAATCTGATGAAGAATCCACAACTTTTGTTAATAAGTCGATTACCAGTGATGATACTACACCAGGTCTTGGTGATATTGATGCTGTCGAGGATAGCTTTTGTGATGATTCATCTCGTAATAGCAGCAGTGACGATACTTACAGCATTTGTTCGTGCTGTAAGAGTGATATCGATTCAGATGACGAACATAATTTTCATACTAGTGACGAAAGACGTGATAAAGAAGCAGTATTTGATACTAATCAAGTTGAAAGTGATCGTATCATGTTTCCAGCATCAAATCTTAAAGTATCTGATGTGTTATTAATAACCGAAATGTTTTCCATTTCAAATAACTTGAATAAGTCTAGTCAAGCTGAATTGCTAAAATTAGTCAAGATTTTAGCTGGACCAGATTTCGAGCAATGGGATTGCAGTTATTATTTACGATCAAAAATTTTTGGAGTACCGGAGGATAAGATAACTGTTAATTTTTTTTTTGCGATACTTGTAATATCATACTAACCAAAAAAACCTTAAAGAACAGTTCGAAGAAAGAAGAAGTTCAATGTGATAAATGTAAAGAAAAATTCACTGTTTCTTCTCAGCAAGATAATGACTTCATGAGTGTCGATCTTCGATATCAAATTCAATTGACTTTAAATCAAGTCGAAATTCAAAATAGTTTTTTCAATTTTATGAAAACTAAAAATCAAACATCAGACATCTGTGATATTCAAGATTCAAATTTGTGTAAAAAATTAAAGAGTGAACATCCATGTCTTTTTACGTTAAATTTCAATACTGATGGCGCTCCCATATTTAAAAGCTCCAAACGGAGCTTCTGGCCACAACAGATGTACATCAACGAATTACCCCTGGAACAAAGATTTAAACACATTATTCTTGGTGGACTTTTTCTTACCGGTAGTGAACCTAAGCCTGAATTCATTAACCTTTATAATGAAGAACTCTGTAACCAAATTGTTGACTTAATGAATAATGGCGTCGATATACTCAATCATTCCACTGGCGAAATCATTAATTTGAAATTCACATTACTTTGTTGTTGCGTTGATACATCAGCACGTGCAACTTGACAAAACAGAATGAAGTTTAGTGGATATTATGGGTGTAGTTGGTGTTACGAACCTGGATTGTATGTAGGTAACGCTGTTCATTATCCGCTTAATGAGATTGAGCCAGAATTGCGAACTCATGAAAGCCATTTGGAAAATATCCAGGAAGTTGAAAAAATAAAAAAATCTTCTGACTCACGAAAGAGAGTACCATCAGTTATGGACGTTAAAGGGTCTACACCCTTTGTTGAAAAGTTGCCATTATTTGATTGCGTTTGGGGGTTCCCATTAGACTACATGCACAGCTGTTTGTCAGGAGTAACACGCCAGTTATTGGAATTATTAAAGACTCCAGGAACTAAGTTCAAGCTAAATAAAGATCAGCTTAAAGTTGTCGACAAGCGTGTGGTTTCCATAAAGCCACCTCGTGAAGTATACAGATTGCCGCGACCGACTTCTGAGATGTCTAAATGGAAAGCTTCTGAGTTTGAATCATGGTTGCTCTACTGGAGTCTTTTATGTTTAGAGGGTATTGCAGATCTCAAATTTTTAGAAATGTATGCTCTTTTTGTACGGAGTGTTTTTACACTACTAAAAAGAAAAATTACAACTGATGAAATTGCAAGATCAGAGTATGATTTACTGAAATTTGTTGGGATTTTTCAGCTAGAATTTTCAAAATCAGTCGTGACGTTCAATATGCACTCTATGTTACATTTGAGCAAGTCTGTACAAAAAAGTGGACCATTGACGGGAACATCTGCTTTTTCATTTGAAAACGGTATTTTTTACTTAAAAAAAGAAGTAAATGGTCCCCGAAGCGTAAGTCATCAAATAGTTAAAAAATTTCAAAAAAAAAAAATGCTTTTATCTCAAATGGAATCTTTAATGTCATCATCTCAGAGTTTTAACTTCTGTAAAGAACTGTTTCTTCACGATCAGCTCAGAGATTACCTTAAACTACCAGGTGACATTGTTCTATCAGGCAAAGCCAGTATCAATCAAAATATTGAAGAGAAAATTAAAATTTTTTTTGAGGATAAAAATGCTTCAATTCAAGTTTATAAGAAATGCATCTACAAACAATCAGTAATTCATAGTACAGATTATACTCGTGTTAAAAAAACCAATGATGAATATATACGATTACTCTTGGATCAAATCATTCACGTTCATCATTTAATAGTTGTGGGTGAAGAATGTTACGTATACGGGTGTTCCCTATTTACTAGTCCTTATTTAGTTAGTACAGTAGAAATGGATCACATTTACTGTATTACAAATAAATGTGAAGATGACATGATTCTAACAAATGTTCAAAACTTCAAGGAAAAAGTTATTTATATTGAAATAAATCAATCTCAATACATATGCTTATTTCCATATATCTTAAATATAAATTAACCCGGGTAAAAAAAGGAAAATCTACAATAGACTCATGAAAGATCTACCACATATCTTTCGCTATTAGATCTGCAAGAGATCCACCAGAAGTCTACCTGGGGAGACAAATTTTTCAAAAACCAATATAGTCCATTAAAGACATCTGGAAGATCTTTGGAAGATTTGTGAGCGAAAGATCTATTGTAGATCTTTGAAAGATTCGTGAGCGAAAGATTTGTGGGATTTTTTAAAAGTCTGGTGTATAATGATAAATTTTTGCTTGACGGCTGTTCACCGCACTCATTCGCCACATAACTTTTTTTTGACAATGGCTGTAACAAAATAAGCGCACATAGCTCACTCCATTTTGAGGTTTTATAATTAATCTGCGTTGTTCTTGACAATTTATTATACTCGGATACTGTACAATAAAAAAATGTTTACTTAACATTACAAAAATCCCTATCAAAGAACCAATTTACTTAAGCTGCAAACAAATTTTAAATTAACCTTTGGCAAGACTGCTGTAGGTTTATTATGTTATGCTTCATAATTTTATATAAGCTACTTAATGCAGGGTTGTGAATAAAAAAAAAGTAAAAATTATTTATGAAAATCAAAAGCACTTCCACTTGAATAAAAATTCAAACGGATCTGGAATTAGAGTCTTATTTTGAAACTCTCACAATACCTTTATTTCGAATTAAAAATGAACAAAATTACAACAGTAACATTATAGTAAGTTTGCTTTAAGTAATCTTAAATAGTGTATTACGTACCTAGGTCAGCAAAGAAAGATACGTCTCAGATCACATGTAATTGTTGGCCGAAGCGAAGCTTCGCTTCAGCCGACAATTACATGTGATCTGAGGCTTTTTTATTTATTGGCCAAGGTCAGTATACTAATTTTCTGTTCGACAGAGCCAGAAAGCGGCAACTTCATTCAGCGCAGTGGCCTAAAAGTTGGCGCTTTCTGGCCGGAGGACAGATTTTCATCACTACATCCAGAATATAGTGAACGGCTTCTTGATCGTTCACGTGACCGATGATGACAATCGAAGGAACGACGGTAGTGAGAAGATTTCTTGGAGTTATGATCAGACTGTCGATAATTGGGAGAATGATCTTGTGATTGATAGTACGTAGAAAAATGATGCAGAGACTGACTGGTAACATGCAATGACGATTCAGAAACATAAGATGATTTTGGTGTCGTGATCTGCGAGTGGCAATGAGATGTACTTGATGACTTTTCTAAACGTATTGGATTTTGTAAAGGCTTTGAAGGAACGTTATTAATTCACCTGATTGACGTGAACGTTTGTGTAACGGCTCGCTCGAATTTTTCTAAGCCCAGTCTCGGTTTGGAATTTAATTTGACATATTCTGAAAAATTAAATTTTTTAATCCAAGAGCTTTTCTAAAAATTCCTTAACAAATCCAACACTTGCTACTATCTTTCAGAATTTTATTATTGTTTCCCGAGTCGCTTACGGTGTTGAACGTATAGAAATTCATGATTCAGATTTTGTGAAAAATCAAAATGACTCTGAAAGATACTAGCATGAAAAGCTCAAAAGCGCCGAACAGCTATCTCTTTGGGCTCGGAGAGCTCAAAATGACACGAAAATTATATTTTTGGGCTCGAAGAGCTCAAAAACGTAATAAATGCAGTTTTGAGTGCTTATTTAAGCATACTTATAAGTATGAAATTAGCGAAAAGTTGCAGGGATGGCTTTTAGGGTCAACCGTTTTTCTAATTTTTTTATCAGGGATAAAGCGAACAATACACAAGAAGAAAAATTTATCGGTCCATAGAAAAAAATTTTCTATTCTCAAAAAAACTCTTTTCTTGCTCCAAAACAAAGAGTCTAGATGTAACTGAAATTGCGACCCGTCAGCTGAACGCTAATATACATAGTCAATTTCAAAGCCTCCGAGATAATGCTCTATACATTTTAACCCTCGGAAATAAATTAACGACTACCTGGAGTTATAATCCTTTCACTTTCTCATCATTTGAACCCTTTGCGATTGTATTAACTGCTAGAAATATTCCAGCTGGAAAACTTAAAAACTTCAAAAAAAAATTCTGAGTACACTTTACTCCGTCAAAAAAATTGAAGCTTGTCTAGAGTCACCCTCACCTATGATTTTCATCGTTCTCAGCATTTTCAACTGTCGGAACCATTGGAGATTCCAGCTGGAAAATTTGAAGGTGACTCCAGACAAGCTCAAATTTTTTTCATTGAGACAAAGTGTACTGAGAGTTTTTTTTGGAGCTCTTTCAATTTTTCAACTGGAATCACAGTGGTTTCGACAGTCGAAGACACTGGAAACGATAGAGATAAAGGGTAAGGGTGCTTCTAGATAAGCTCAGATTTTATTTAGCGGAGTAAAGTGTATTCAGAATTTTTCGGAAGCTTTTTATTTTTCTAGCTGGAATTTCCAGTGGTTCCGACAGTTGAAAACGCTTAGAATGATGAAAATCATAGGTGAGGGTGACTAGACAAGCTTCAATTTTTTTTTGACGAAGTAAAGTGTACTCAGAATTTTTAGGTAGATTTTTCTAAAATCTAACTATTGTATTTGTCCTCATGGTCGATTTTTCAAGGAATTTTGTCACAACCTATCATAATTAGTTGAGTAGAGTTCGAAAATACCATCCGTTAAAAAATTTATATATGTATGTATATATATATATATATATATATATATATATATATATATATATATATATATATATATATATATATATATATATATATATATGGGATATAACGCAGTTTTGAGGACACGATTACGCCTACAATTCTTATCAGATCTTAATGAAATTTTTCACACTTATTCTATGGGCGATTATCACGGTTAAGTTCAAAGCTGGGCAAAATCTGTTGATTAGTTTAGAAGTTATGGCTTTTTGAAATTTCCATGATTTTTTGAAAAAATCGATTTTTTTCCACATTCAAGTTCATATAATTTTAAAACTAATACTCATAGACGATTTTCGTAAAAAGTATCTGAAAGCTTGTCTAATAAGCTTTAATTTATGACCTTAAACTTTGTATTTCGACCATTTCATCCTATAATTCGATGGCCTTGAAAATTTTAATGGAATCAAAAAATGTTGAAAATATGGGTTTCATTCCACATAACTTATGAATTATCCATTATAATCTAGTTTCAACAGTTGTATTTTATTGTGCACAAAATATCCTGTAAATTTCACAGTTATTTTATATTTTAAAAGTATTCCTTTTATTACTTATGATGTATCAAATGTACCTCTACTCCCTATGATTGTCACTGGTCTTTTCATTACAATAGCACCCAAAGTTCTCATCGGATCTTAATGAAATTTTTCACACTTATTCTATAGGCAATTACCTTGATCAAGTTCGAAGATGGGCTGAATCATTTGAATAGTTTTGAAATTATGGCTGTTTGAAATTTTCATGATTTTTCGTAGAAATCAGTTTTTTATTCACTGTTGAAGTTCATATAATATTAAAACTAAAACTGATAGGCAATTTCAGTAAAGAGTATCATAAAGCTTGTTTAGTAAGCTTTAATATTTGACCTTAAACTTGATGTTTTGACCATTTCTTCCAATAATTTGATGGCCTTGAAAATTCTAATGGAATTAACAAATGTTGCAAATATGGTGTCATTCTACATGACTTATGCATTTCCCATTATAATACAATTTTGTCAGTTGAATTTTATTGTGAATAAAATAACATGTAAATTTCACTGCTATTTTATATTCTAAAAGTATTTCTTTTATTATTTATGATGTATCAAATGTACCTCTAATTTCTATGATTATCACTGGTCTTGCCATCGTAATAGCGATTAAAATTATGATCTCATATTAATTAAATTTTCTATACTTTGTTTACGTGAAGGTTAGTTTAGTACATTATCTATATAACGATTTGTCAAATCAACTATCTGAAGTTCTCTATCGAAAATAGTCGTTGTCTTTTTTTACCCTCACTCTAAGAAAACGAGCCTAATATCATATCATGTCTATACACTAACATGTATCACAAGATATGTATGTATGTAACTTTTTATATAGATTAATTGGCAAATCTACCTTCCATTTCGGCTGCCGAATAGCCTTTTTTTTTTTTTTTAAGTTTTCGAATTTTTCAGCTGGAATTTCTAGAAGTTCCAACAATCGCAAGGGTTTCAAATGATGAGAAAGTGGAAGGAGAATGGCTCCAGATAGTCGTTAATTTTTTTTCCGAGGGTTAAAATGTATCGAGTATTATCTAGGAGGCTTTGAAATTGACTATGTATTTTAGGGTGGTTCAAAAAAAAATTTAATTTTTTTTCGCTCTGACCCCCTTAAACGTTAGTAATTGTCAAGAAATAAATCCTTCCAAAAAATGGGCTTTCTAGCTCAATTCTAAGAGGTCACTATTTTAATTTTAATTTCCCATCTAAACAACATCTAAAAATTTACTTTTTCACTAAAAGTGTAATTACTCGTAGGCTGCTAAATATTTTTTAAACACTGTTAGAAGTATTTATTTGAGCCAAATAAGATTTATTAATAGTTAATAAATGATTTATTAAATGAGATTTATTTGAGCCAAATAAGCCATTTCTTAATGGTTAATAAATGGCTTATTTGAATAGATAGAAATGACACATGAAGTTAAGGTAATAAACTTGAACAGAATGAGTGTGATTGTTAGTAAAAATTTATTATAATATTTCATTTTTTTAATATTTTTGTATAATAATTTTTATCTTCAATTAACATTAATTGTGTGTATTATTTTCTTTAAAAAAATAAAATTAAACAGTCCTATAAATTATTTGTCATAACCTTACTTAATTAACTTCATGTGTGATTTCTTTCTATTCAAATAAGCCATTTATTAACTATTAAGATATGGTTTATTTGGCCTAAATAAATCTCATTTAATAAACCATTTATTAACTATTAATAAATATTTATTTGGCTCAAATAAATACTTCTAACAGTGAATTTATACAAAGATCTTCAAAGCTGATTCCTCAAGCTTTCCAAAACCCTGTAATGAGTCAAAATTATCATATTTGAAACGCCAATTGAAGCTATCTGAATAATATCGATTTTGTATTTCAAAATGATATTGTTAATTTTCATTTTTTTTTTGCTAGCATCAATTGGCGATAATTTTGACTCATAGAGTTTTGGGAAGCTCGAGGAATTAGCTTTGAAGATCTTTGAATAAATTTGAAAAATATTGAGCAGCTTACGAGTAATTACACTTTTAGTGAAAAGTAAGTTTTTACATGTTAATTAGATAAGATATTAAAATTAACATAGCGACCTCAGAGTTGAGCTAGAGAGCCCATTTTTTAAGAGGATCTTTTTCTCGACAACGTTTCAGGGCGTAAGAGCAAAAAAAAATCAATTTTTTTTTGAACCACCCTAATGTAGGGAAGGGGGGGTGGGGCAAAAGGGGGTACCTAAGGAAATACTAAGTTTTCGAGGACTAAAATACGCTAAATCTTTTTGTTTTTAGTGATATTCGAGGTAAATAGACAAAATTTTTAGCTGCCGTTAAATAACAAGATTTTTATTTTTGGCGGGCAAAACGGGGTACCCTTAAAAAAAGTTGAAAAAAAAAAATTTCTGAAAATTGATCAAATTTTATTACTTGAATCTTTTATATGTAATATACGTAAAGAAAAATTACATTCCACATCATTGGTGGACACGAAGGCGAAAAAAAAAAATTTTTGTGGGCAGAGAGGCCTCCCTCTAAAAAATAATATATATATTTTTTTTTTTTTAAAATTGTTTTCATTATTGAGAATGTATTTCTTTCTCTTGACAACTATTTTTGGTTTTATAATACTCACGAAAAATTTTTTTAAGTGTAATAAATCGTTTCCTCTCGACTAGCTTAATTACTGATTACTATTTATTGAAAAAAAACAATTCTGTATTTCTTATTTGTCATTATTTTTAACCCAAAAGACGTGTTTTTTGATTTTTTAGATTACAGATTATTTTGCATTATTTAATATATTTTATTAATAAAAAAATAAAATATTATTTTCGAATATTTTTAGTGGCCAAATTTTCCCCAGCTATAACAAATCAGCCGAAAAATGGATTAATGTATTATATTTTTTTTTAATTTGACGATAAAAATATAAAAGAATCATTTTGTTAAAATTTTCGGCTGGTCCATTTTGTCCTAGGTGTTATGGGTAGGGCTAAAAATGCGGATATATATCAAAATTCTTTTAATTTAACTATAAAAATTTGAAAGAATCATTTTTTCAGGATTTTCGGCTTTTTTTTTCGAAAAAAAAAAATTTTTTTTTTTTATAAAATTTTTAGGGTACCCCGTTTTGCCCACCCTACCCCCTTTTGCCCCCCTTCCCCTATATTATATATCTATATATATATTAGCGTTCAGTTGACCGGTCGCAACTTCAGTTACATGATTCTAGGTAAAGTCGGGTAAATTTTTTTTTCCGTATATAAAAAAAAAATGATACGGACATATTTATATACCGTAAACTGTTTGTCTAACGTCTGAGGGTAATGGCTGCCTCCCGTTTCCACCAGTACGGCTCATAGTACATAATCGGTCTTCTCCAATTATCGATTTGAAGAGTCGTCGCCCCATTTCAGCAGGATCATGACGAAACTTCACTTTGATATAATTTAAATCGACTTCACGGATGTAAACATCTGAGTTTTCAATTAACTCCTTCTAACAAAGAAATAAATAATTATATAATTTTGTAACAAAGAAATACATTAGATAATAAAAAATTGTCAGACTAGTGTCAAGAATGAAAGAAATCATTTAAACTTACTTTTTTAGCTGAATGAATATTCCATACATATTTTGGATCCTCTTCCCGAGTAGAATTTCGGTCAAAAGATCCACTGTGATCTTGGTTCGAAGACTTATTACAGTCTTGAGTGGTTTTCACTTCATCACCTGATGAAATCGGTGAACGAAATACTTTTGGTATTTGAATAGGTTGTAAGCGAGGTGATTTTTCAGGACTCGGAGAAAATAAAACATTTGAACGCGCCACTTCCCTAGATTTTTGAAGAAATTTGTGGTGATTCAAGACAGAAAACTTATCGGAATACTCAAAACGAGACGGCTTAAAACGTTTCTGATTGTCAGTGTTCTGGGATTCGGTTGCTGAAAATGCATTAGAAGAGCGAACAGTCGTAGCGCGTTTTACGTCAGAATGTTGACTTGAATTATCAGCTGAGAAGTTTTTGGTGTCAGAATTATGTAGATGGCGTGATTTTTTAGCTGATTCAGAATCGAGTGGAAATAGAACCATGGACTGGGAAAACTGAGATGACTTGGGGTTGACTGCTTGAGTAGTGTGGAGTTGACTGGATTTTGACGAAAAAAAGTTAGTAATTCTTCACACAATTGAATTCCTCTGGCAAAATCTTAGAGCCAAAAAATATTTTTGTTTTAGGATGCAGCTTATAAAGTTATTACTTTTTTTATTGTACAAATTTAGAATAGCTTATAAAATTAATAAAATTTATTTCAATGTCTAGTACTTATATGTCAATTGAAAGGAGTGTCATCTGTTTTGACATAATTATAATTCATTAAAAATGAGCTATCAGTAGAAAGTTATTCATTAATTCATTCATAAGTCACTCAACTTATAATTTTTGCAAATTTCAAAATTTTAAATAGGCCATGAAATAACGAGAAATATTTTAAAGTATAAGTTACAGAGATCAAATTGAAGGGAATTTAATCAGCTTTAAGATGGTATTTTCAGTAGAAAATAATCTATTCTCAGTCAAAAGTCATTCATAGTTAAAGTCATTCGTAGTCACCCAATTTTATTGATATTAAAAACTAAGATGGCTAGTATTACAAAATGAATTGAAGGATTTTATTCATCTTCAATCTCGTCAAAGTTGATTGAGCAATAAGTGTAATAAGTCTTATAAAGATCAGTCAAAAGTTGTCGGCGCTATACTGATGACTCAGTCGGTTCATCATAGTGTGGTTGGTCAGCATAATATTTGTTAGAGGTTACGTGACTAATGCAAAATTATGGGTTATGATAATTAAAAAATTGTACCTTATTGCGAAGTTTTACAAACTTGACAAACAAATGGGAAATTCTCATTTTGTTTGTCATACTCAATTTCAGCCCGGACCATCCGTGATTTTGATCCATTATTGGGGTTAACTACTTCCACTTCTTGAACTGGCGAGTAACCGCGATCTGATAAATTATCCTCCTCATCTGAATCTTGAAGATTACTTGCATTGGTCTTCGAAGTGATGTCTTGAAGGATGTTTTCAGCACGAGTGATCGAATCGTTTTCTCGGGATTTGCTGGTATTGAGGGCTTTTGTTTCGGTTTTTAAGTCAGCAACAGCTGAATCATTTTTATGCTTTTTCTTTTCATGACACTTATCCGGGACATCGGGTAAAGTCACATTTCCGTCAGTATCAACAACCAGAGACTCCAGCCACTGCTTATCCTCTAATGACAATATGATGCGAAATTAACAAGAGAACCATAAGAAAAGATAAAAAATAACAAGTAATTTATTCTGTAAATTATCCAACTATAAAGTCTTAAGTAAGTGAAGGAGAGAAATAAAAACAATTACAAAAAAACTAACCAAAAATAAATAAATTAATTTAAAAATTGAACAAAGTGTTAAAATGATCCCATAATAAATTAGTTGACTTACCACTTGTACGTAGAACTTTAACAGAATAAAATTTGTTTTTCCATTTAGCTGAGGCATCACCATTTTTCTTAAATTGAATAGAATCGTAATTCAAAATATCACGTTCGTGTGAACCACACCAAAGGACAAGAGCCCAAAGAATCATTATTATTTGAAAATAATGCGAATTAAAGAACAAGACGAGATAACCACGACAAAATTAGTCAAGAGATAATTGTTTATGTAAATAAATAACGTAACCATAGTAATATTATAATCAACACAACGGTAATCGTAAAAAAAAAAAATTAATTAATAAAAAAAAAGTTGTATGTACTTCATTGCAATGAATTGGTTACAAAAATAAAAAAAAACTAAATAATAAAAAATAAATCAAAACTATAAAAACATTGGAGTGAATCACAGTAAAAAATGCCGAAGCGAGTAAAACCGTTCGAGGAATATTCAAGATCTTATCGATATAAAATTATCAAATTTTTGAAAGATCAAGGAGATGAGCCGATGCGAACTGAGAACGACAGATGCACGAGTGAATCAGATAATTTGACTAGCTCAGGTAAGACTAATACAACCCAAAATATGACAGACAAAGTTAACAGAGAATATATTCTAAGATGCAGATGACGAGGTCTCAATGCAAAGTTTGTCGAATAGTTTAAATTCAACAGAATCAAACGATGAACTTGAAGGCACAGAACTTGGTGAAGCTGATCGTAAAGATACTGGACAAGAAGATGCTCATATGAGAGAAGCAGAGAGGGAAGGTAAAAAAAATTAGTTGGAAGAACTAAATTTATGTAGAATCGATTACCAGGAGAGACTTAAGCGATCTTTTTTAATTTATTTAAACATTAACGTGTGAAACACATAAACTAAAATTAACAAGTAAAGAGGAAGGAAAGTGAATTTAATAAAAGGCAGTGGTTATTAGGTTAGATCTTAGCTAGTTTTAATTTTTAAAATTTACTCTACTATTTTGAAAATCAATGAAGGACCCTTATTGAGAAATTGATGATTTTTAAACTGATAAAGTTATAGAATGTAAATTAAATCAATACTAGTGGATCTAACATTAGATTGGGGTTGAATTTAATTTTGAAAATTTGATTTTACTATCTAGAGAATAAGTAAAGGAGCCTTCTTGAGAAATCAATGCTTTTTGAACTGGTAGAGCTGAAGAAATTAAAGTATCTAAATATTTGTGGAACTTAGGTTAGATTCGAGCTAAATTCAATTTTGAAAATTTTATTTTACTATCTCGAGAATAAAAAAGGAGCCTTGTCAAGGGATAAATGAATTTTTAACTGGTGAAGCTGGAGAAAATAAAAAAAATAAAAAGCATCGGATGTTAGGTTAGATTGGGGCTAGTTTCAATTTTGAAAATTTTATTTTACTATCTCAAGAATAAAAAAAAGAGCCTTGTTAAAAATTGATGAATTTTTTACTGGTGGAGCTGAAGAAATCAAAGTTCATAAATACTTGTGAAACTTAGGTTAGATAATCTAACCTATGTTCCACGAATATTTATATACATTATTTTCTTCAGCTCACCAGTTCAAAAATCATCGAGTTCTTAACAAGGCTATTTTTTCTATTCTCGAGATAGTAAAATAAAATTTTCAAAATTAAAACCAGCCCCAATCTAGCCTAACATCCGTTGCTTTTTATTTATTTCAAATTTCTCAAGCTTCACTAGTTAAAGCTTCATTAATTCTTTAACAATAACCTTTTTTTTATTCCCCAGATAGTGAAATAAAATTTTCAAAATTGAATCCAGCCCAAATCTAACATAAGTTTCACAAGAATTTATGTACTACAATTTCTCTAGCTCCACCAGTTCAAAAATCATCAATTTCTTAAACAAGGCTGTTTTTTTTATTCCCCATACAGTTAAAAATATTTTCAAAATTAAATCGAGCCCAAATCTAAATTAAGTTTCACAAATATTTCTGTACTTCAATTTCTTCTGCTCTACCAGTTCAAAAATCATCAATTTCTTAACAAGGCTCTTTTTTTTATTCTTGAGATAGTAAAATAAAATTTCCAAAATTGAAACCATTCTCAATCTAACCTAACATCAGCTGCTATTTTTTTATTTTCATTTTCTCCAGCTCCACCAGTTCAAAATTCATTAATTTTTTACCAAGGCTCTATTTTCTATTCCCTAGATAGTGAAATAAAATTTTCTAAATTAAATCCAGCCCAGATCTAAGTTAGATTTAGGCTAGATTTAATTTTGAAAATTTTATTTTACTATCTCAAGAATAATAAAAAGAATCTTGTTGGGAAATTGATGAATTTTTTACTGGTTAGGTTAGATTATCTAACCTAAGTTTCACAAGTATTTATGAACTTTGATTTCTTCAGCTCCACCAGTAAAAAATTCATCAATTTCTTAACAAGTCTATGTTCTTTTTATTCTCGAGATAGTAAAATAGAATTTTCAAAATTGAATCTAGCCGAAATCTAACTTAGATCTGGGCTAGATTTAATTTTAAAAATTTTATTTCACTATCTGGGGAATAGAAAATAGAGTCTTGTTAAGAAATTAGTAAATTTTGAACTGGTGAAGCTGGAGAAAATGAAAATAAATAAATAGCAGCGGATGTTAGGTTAGATTTAGAATGGTTTCAATTTGGAAAATTTAATTTTACTATCTCAAGAATGAAAAAAGAGCCTTGTTAAGAAATTGTTGATTCCTGAACTGGTCGAGCTGGAGAAAATGATAATAAATAAATAGTGACGGACGTTTGGGTTAGATTGAGTCTGGATCTAGGTTTGAAAATTTTATTTTACTAACTTGAGAATAAGGAAATTAGGAGAACGGTTGATCCTATAACAGGGCTAAGCTGCTACTCTGGTCGTCCTTACTAAGGGCGCCACTGGAAGTAATAACGGCCTCCCAGAGCCGGATCTTGGGTCGTCAGGGTCGGTGTAATTTTGTTTAATTGTAAGAGAAGGAAGAGGAAGGATAATTTATAAATAAATCAATATAATTTTAACTTTCCACTTTTATACCTTTTTATTTAATTAAACCTTTTAACCTTCATCTTATAAACTTTGTACCTTATAAACCTGTTAAACCTTATAAACCTTTTTATAACCTTATATCTTATTTAACCTTATAACTTCTTATAAACCTTATTTTATCATAAACCTTTTATTACAACCTTTATTTTAAACCTTTTTATTATAATTATGACCCACGATAATTTACTTAATCTAATCCATTTTATAACCCGCGATAATTAAAATATAGCCGTTACCTTTGGCATATCACACACACACACTTCTAGACTTTACTAGCCAACTACCTTTGGCAACTAAATTAAAATCGCTTAACCTTCGCGAGACCTTATTTTCTAGTTTTAAAATCATGATCATCCTGATCTATTCCACACACACACTCACTCAGTCCCCTGGACTATTTTTCACCCACTCTGAGTTTATAACTAAATGGCGTCCTGCCATCGACTAATTTCCCACCACAACTTTTTACACTTTAATAAATAAATAAATTAATTAAATATTTGATTAAAGAGATTAATTCAACTAATTAATTATTTATTTTTATCACTTTTTAATTCCTTTACATATCTTAATTTCCGTTCCAATAACTTGGGTGAGTCGGTCACCTTTTTCAAACTCTTCTCCTCATCTCCTTCCTCCAGTTTTCACTATTTTAATAACGATATAATTCTTACTTTCCTTTTCCATTTATTTTATTTAAATTAATTTCCTTAACTAATAATTTGACTTGTCACTACCGGTGACCTTGACTACGGACTTGATGTTTATTACCGAGACATTAATTTTCTTTATTTCAATGTTATTTATTTTTAGTTATCTTATTAATTAATTTATTATTCTACGGACTCTATTATTGACTAGACTCAATAATTTCCGGTACGTGGGTTATACGATCTACCTGGAAATTTCTAGAACATTTCCGGCGAACTGCCTGGAAATATTTTACTACGCAATAGCTACAGCAACCTGCCTGGAGTTAATTAATTTAGTTAATTTATATATTTTAATTCTAGCCAAATTTATATATGTTAATTTCCCAAATTAATTACGACGCGACGATACCAGATATGCGACTAAATACTTAATAAATTTTTCCGGCTCCCGGCCTGGAATAAATTTATATAAATACCTTTACGACAATTAATTTTTCGCTGATTTTGTCCTCGTCGTTTTATTCGTCTAGTATCTGGTCCTGGGTCTTTGTGTATTTCCTTTTGTCCGTCTCTTCAGTGTTTATTGTTTGGTCCTGTCCTGTATTTGTCCTTTCGCTCTCTTTCTTTCACACCAACCCGCGTTCTCTCCTTCACCTGCTTTTCAAATACAATCAGTAATTTTCCAAGGGAATACTGGCTACCTGCCTGGTATTTTATATACGAATTACAAATAATTATCGCTTGGTTCCACAATCGAAAACCCAAGTCGCAATTAAATAATTACCTGATGAATCTATTGGCGTCTGTTGGTGGCGTCTATTCAGTTGTACACTTTCACTTCGATACGTCTTTCCAGTCCGGTCACTCTCGTGACAAGTGCCGCTTTTCGTTCCGGCTTCCGTTTATAAAATCTTACACCCCGTATGACTTCGGGTGTCTTCGGTTATCAGTCACTCCTACTTAACGCTAATTGGGGACTGACAGACGAGCCTCCAATTTTCACTCCCCGGTCGACTAGTCGCAACCTACGCGGATAACCCTGGGTGGTATTGCAACTATATCGACGGTGTGAACAATAGATTTTATTTTGAATTTATTTGAACGCGGTAAATTCAATTTACCCCGTTACAATCCAAAAGGCCATCACTACATTTTTCCGCTAATTCTATAACTTATTGCTTAAAATGCCACTTATGACGTTTTTGATCTTTTCGAGATCAAACGTCTGATAGAGGTTTTATTTAACATTTTCCTTTAAATTTTCGGACCTATTACCTTTGAGTGAATACACAGATGTTCACGCGCTTGGTAGCATTTGACAAAGTTGTTCAAATCCTATAGATTACTCTCAAACACAGAATGATTAGCCTAGAAATTTCGGAGAAATTCGAAAAATTCTCTTTATTTTAATTTTTTCACCAACGATAACTCACGAACGAATTAACCGATTTTGACCGGCCTGGCGGCGATCAACGTGGTTTTTTGATGTTAAGAACTAATCAGTTTCTGGACCCAATCAATGAATCCGCCTAAAGTTATTTCAAAAAAAACCACATTAAAAACATTTTTTTTTCGTAGTTTTATTGGGATTTCTCAAAATCTACCGGTTCAAATTAGTCTAAATTAGATTCAAAATCTAAGTTTGGTCAACCTTATTTAAATTGCGCCAATCACGATCAAATCGGTCAAGCCGTTCAAAAGTTATGTCAAAAGTCACACACACAGTATTTTTTATTCCTAAAAAAAATCGGCAGTTCGTCTTTACAGTCGCTCTAGCCTTTAATGAATGTTTGGAACCAGCTCTTGAAAAATAATTTCCCCAAGAGATAATGTAACTTTTTTGTCTTAATATACCATTTTCTACCCTGAAGAGAGAAAAACGATAATTTCGGGTCATGCCAAAGGTTTGACTTTTCTGAGAGACATTTCGAATCTGTCGGTTCACAACTTATAGCGTACTGTGACTTGATAACTACTGATATTATTAAGGAAAAGGACACTGGACTCTACAGAAATTAGAGCTTGATTATAGAACATTGGAAACTCAAATTTATTCAATAAACCTTAAATTAGACAGCTTTCAAGCTTACTATATGAGAATATCCTAAAAAGGCTCCTTTTATGTCATTGTGTTTAGTTGCTTAGGATTTCATCCCTTCCATCAAACTTTGTCGCTGTTTTAGCAAATCATGAATCAGAGTTCCTTTTAGCTTGTCCATACGCTCCAAAAGCATATAAGAGAATAGGACTGAGAAACAAGATCCAACTGGGTTTTGAATTTCAGTGAATCAAATATTGGAGATGCATCAAGCTTCTTTTGGATTTCCTTGTACCTTATTCTGTTTCAACTTGCTGACCCATGCTTCTGGCAGGCACTTTCCTGAGCTGTACTTCCAGGCCTTGGTGGAGGAATCAATGGCTCCTTCTTCTTGACCTGTACTGACCGGTTCATTGGCTGATTTATCAGCCGGTTGATTGGGGATCTTCCATTGCTGGAGGGATCCAAACCGATGAAATAATCGAGTGAGAATCGTAATCTAATCACTAGAGGGCTCTGAAGTGCTCTCAAACTCTTCCCCCTCTTCACTTGATTCCTTCTTCTGTCCTTTCTTTTCTGCACTAGCTTCTGTATTTCCTCTAAGACAGTCTCGAACATATAGTTTATTTGGTCTTGTAGTGCTGATACCTTCGATCTCTTTACCGCCGAATAGTTACCGATATCCTCCCTTAACCTTTTTACGTCCTGAAAATGCGTATTTTCCGACTGCGACTCTTCTTCTACTTTCTCAATCTTTTTGCTGCCTGTATGCGTGAAATGCACAAAAGCTTTACTAGCTCAATTGCGTACAAAAAAATTTCTGCTTGCCTTATCAAGCCTTTAAGCTTATTTACTAGGGTCGGAGGATTCATGATAGAGCTCTACAAAATGATCAATTCAATAGAGACCTTGAGATCTCTAAACTGTTTCCCCGGTAAGTCTACTGTCCCCGGATTGAAAGCTTGAGCTAGTCCAACAGTTGGTAAGGTGAATCGCAACTTATTTTAAATTTGAGGATCAGCCTCTTGCTCACCACCGAACAAACTTTCCTTAGAAAGATCCAGGGTTTTCCAATTTTGCCAACCTATTGGCAAGGATTCCTGGCCCAACAACTTTATCTTATCCAGAACTCTGTCTCCCTCAATCGTTTCTGCTGCTATTTCCAGTAACTTCTCTATCGTTGTCCATTGAAGTTCTCCGATCATTTGGAAAATATTAGAGTATCATTGGAAGATACTCTCAATCCAGATTTAGACATTACGCTCGAGATAGTTTGTCTGCGAACTGATGTTTATGCATTATTTTGCATTGTATTTATACTTGCGCCTATGGAGGCAAAGATAGTCAGATAGCCTGCCAAAACATTTATTCTGCGCATAAAGTCGCTTCGAGTCGTTGTGACCGGCAACTAAGAGTTCCGTCTCAGCTGAGTTGGCTGCGGCTGCGGCTGCGGCTGCCTTCCTTCGGCTTCATACTCGGTGAGCCTTCACGGCTGCGCCTCATGAGCCGTGACGGTTACTACTACGGCTGGTGAGCTGAAACAAATACTGCTCGATGAAAAAATTTTCCTGTAGTGCTCTCTGAAACACAAAATATTAGGGTCGAAGATTTCCTTACCTTTTCCTTATGTATATCCGCTTATCATATAAATCACATAAAAAATTATGAACGTTACACAACGTTAACAGGACTCGTATACACTACTCGGTAAACGAAAGCGTACTGAGGAGGGGATCAGTGAGTTAATTCAACTAGCCATCACAAACTCATTTTATTTTCGAACTTCAAAGACTAAAACATTATTTTGCTTCGGCCAGACTGTCGCTAGAACTACGTTGGCCTATAGTGTTAATGCAATAGTAGCTTTTCGTATGTTGCTTTAAATATTTTTTAGTTGATTTACTTATTTTCTTTCAGATCCCTTTATTCCCGACTTATTCACCAGTCGTCATAGTGAGCAGAACATCTTAGAGTTTTCTACTCCAGAAAAAAATTATTCGAGTTCCAAAAACGATTTCGAGGATTCCAGTTCTGCACGAAGCGATGAATTATTTTTCGATTGTGATTCTTCGCACACTTCTGACAGTGAAGATGATTCATCTTCTAATTCCGATGAAAGTATGTTAGATGAAGATAATTTAAATGAACCTCTTTACCCCGGGGCTCCTCTTTCATTTCAGGAGAGCTTACTTTCGATCCTTCTGTTAACTATACGTCATAAAATTTCCGATGTACTTTTTTCAGACATTCTATTACTTATAAGTGCTCACTGTATTGAACCTAACCATTGCAAATATAAATTCAAACAATATTTCGATCGTTTAAGAATAAATTTCGATCGTCATTTTTATTGTCCTCGTTGTCATCATTCGTTACCATCTGAATGTAGTACTTGTTCTAATTGCCAGCACGTTACTGACAAAGATTCCAGCGCTCCTTATTTCATTACAACGACTAGTCTTTCTCAACTATCAGCAATGTTTTTACGAAATGGTTTTTATAAGTTATTAAATCATCGTTTTAGTCGACAGAAGTTAAACAATGAAAATAAAGAAGATATTTACGATGGAGATATTTACAATTCTTTTATAAAAAAGGATAAATTTCTTTCTTATCGTTCCAATATTTCATTTACATGGAATACAGATGGCGTTTCACCATTCAAATCCTCAAAATTCAACATTTGGCCTTTCTTTCTGCGGATCAATGAATTACCGTTTATGGAACGAATAAAAACTGAAAATACCATATTAGCAGGATTATGGTTCGGTTGCGAAAAACCAAACGCTAACAAATTTATGGCTGCGTTTTATGATGAGCTCAAAGTTTTATATGAGGGTTTTCATTTTAACTTCCCTGGATTAAATCTTCCCATCTTTGTGCGAGGATTTATCATGACTGGTACTCTTGATTTACCGGCAAAAGCGCAATTTTTGAATATGTCTCCTCATATGGCTCGATATGGGTGCCAGAAATGTGAGATAGCAAGTGAAAAAGTTAATCACGTCCAATCATATCGTTTTAGTCCTAAGTTAAAACTTCGTTCAACAGAAGAAACTGTTGAATACGCGGAAGAAGCATTGGAAACAAAGAAAGTAGTTAAAGGGGTTAAGGGGCCCACTTTCTTATCAAAAATCTGTTATGATTTTATTAAATCGACTGCAATTGATTCCATGCATTGTGTTGATTTGGGGGTTTGCAAAAAAGTATTTACAGTATTGTTTGACAAACAATTCGCTACTCACCGAGCTTCTCTGTACCGGTACGTTGACATAATTAATTCAAGAATTTCTTCCATTCAGCCTCCGTGTAATGTGATCAGACAACCAAGATCAATATCCGACATGAAATATTGGAAAGCACATGAATTTCATAGTTTTCTTCTTTATTACTGCTTGCCTGTTCTTCATGATTTGATGAATAAAGATTATTTCAATCATCTTAAATTCTTCGTCTTGGCTGTTACCTTGTTACATCAAGAGAGCATTTCTGATGATATGATTACTTTGGCATCCCGATTAATTTCAGAGTTTGTTGGAAAGTACGAAGATTTGTACGGCTTAAACCATATGAGCTGTAACCTTCATCATTTGCTTCATTTACCTGATGTTGTCAGAAATTTAGGACCACTCTGGGTTACATCATGTTATCCGTTTGAAGGTCTGAATGGATTATTGAAAAAACTAATTCATGGAACTCGATACGCTCAACTCCAAATCTCGTCAGCAATAACAATATTCATTAATATTACTGGAGAAAAGTCTCGAACATTTTTTCCTGGCTCTAAGATTGCTTCATTTTGCGATAGATTAGAACTGAGTGGAAAGCATAGGCGTAAATTAAGGAAAATTTGTGACAATACTTTCATTATTGGGAATTGCAAACGAATTCAGAATCTACCTAATAATTTACTCCACTGTTTTACAGTAAACTGTACAATAGATGATGTGAAAAAGGTTTACGAGTTTCAAAGATTATTTAAAGATCGAGTAGTGTACGAAGCTGAATCGTATGAACGTAAAAGAAGAACGAATTCCACTTATGTTAAATACTATGTTGCTGATGGACAGACCTGTGATTTTGGAATAATAACCCAATTTATACAATTAAACTATTGTAACTGTGAAAATAGATGTGAAAGTTGTGATGCAAATTCAAAATTCTTTGCTATTATAAACAAATTAACAACCACAATGACTATTGAAACGCTTCCTGGTGTAATGATAGGTTCAATACTGTCATGTAAAATATCTCAAGAAAAAAACTTATTCGTAATTAACATTGATGATTTGAAAAATGTGTGTTATACTGTAAAAAATTTCAACGACGAAAATTCAGTATTTGTTATCGATCCAGTCTGTTGTATTGATTCTCAATAAAAAGTTGTTTATAAATAAAAAACGATATTCTTTACTTTTTGAACAAAGTTTCTTATGGGACGATGCGGATGGGTACCCGAGCCGCCTAAAAACATCCATAACAAAATACGTGGTATAAGATTTCCATGTATACATGAACAATACATAAAAATCTAACCCCACGTAGGTTGTACATACACTTCTCACAAAAATTAAGGGAGCAAGAAAAAAATCCAAATTTTTTGAGGTTTTTTAACATGCTGTAACTTGATGAAAAATGGTCGTACAGCAAATTAAAAAAAAAAAAATTGTAGCTCTAAGTATCTAGTTTTTTGATCTGAGTTCCAAAATTTTTTTCTAAATTTTTTTCAGGTAATCTCAAGAAAACCACCGAAAAAAAATTTTTCGAAATTTTTTTGGTTTTTCTTTTTAGTTTGCAAACTTTGAAAAAATTTTTTTGACTTAAACACAACATGGGCTAGATAACTTGTTTATTTAGCTTCAATTTGTTCATTTTTAAACTTTAATTCGAGGATTTCTCGCTGAGATATCGGTGTTTGAATGGAAAAGGATCATTTTGTCTTTGATTACCAATATTTCACCAACCAATGATTACACAGAAAGTTCAAGGTAGGTTTCGAAAACTTAAATAAATTCTCTACAAGAATTGGCTATTGATTTTTAAAAAAAAAAAATTTTTTTAATCATTAAATAAATTTGAAAAAGCTACACCAGACTTTTAAAAAATCCCACAAATCTTTTGCTCACGAATCTTTCAAAGATCTACCACAGATCTTTCGCTCACAGATCTTCCACAGATCATCCAGAAGTCTTTAATGGACTATATTGTCTTTTGAAAAAATTTGTCTCCCCAGGTAGACTTCTGGTGGATCTCTTGCCGATCTAATAGCGAAAGATCTGTGGTAGATCTTTCATGAGTCTATGGTAGATTGTTCTTTTTTTACCCGGGGAATATTTATCATTCATTAAATTTTTGTGTACAAATTATAACAAGTCAGTTTAAACTATAAGAGTAGATTAAATTGTCTTAAATAATGATTATGTAACTCTTATTTTTGATACTTTCATGCTAATTAGTTCTGATATTTTAATGAAAATTTACTAGTGCTTTGTCTAACTGACCATGAATGTTTCTATTATTTTATTGTATAACAACAAGTATTGAATTACCAACACGTTTTTAGGTAGATTTTTCTAAAATCTAACTATTGTATTTGTCCTCATGGTCGATTTTTCAAGGAATTTTGTCACAACCTATCATAATTAGTTGAGTAGGGTTCGAAAATACCATCCGTTAAAAAATTTATATATGTATGTATATATATATATATATATATATATATGGGATATAACGCAGTTTTGAGGACACGATTACGCCTACAATTCTTATCAGATCTTAATGAAATTTTTCACACTTATTCTATGGGCGATTATCACGGTTAAGTTCGAAGATGGGCAAAATCGGTTGATTAGTTTAGAAGTTATGGCTTTTTGAAATTTCCATGATTTTTTGAAGAAATCAATTTTTTTCCACATTCAAGTTCATATAATTTTAAAACTAATACTCATAGACAATTTCCGTAAAAAGTATCTGAAAGCTTGTCTAATAAGCTTTAATTTATGACCTTAGACTTCATATTTCGACCATTTCATCCTATAATTTGATGGCCTTGAAAATTTTAATGGAATCAAAAAATGTTGAAAATATGGGTTTCATTCCATATAACTTATGAATTTCCCATTATAATCCGGTTTCGTCAGTTGTATTTTATTGTGCACAAAATAACCTGTAAATTTCACTGCTATTTTATATTTTAAAAGTATTTCTTTTATTACTTATGATGAATCAAATGTACCTCTACTCCCTATGATTATCACTGGTCTTGTCATTACGATAGCACCTACAGTTCTTATCGGATCTTAATGAAATTTTTCACACTTATTCTATAGGCGATTATCTTGATCAAGTTCAAAGATGGGCTGAATCGTTCAAATAGTTTTGAAGTTATGGCTGTTTAAAATTTTCACGATTTTTCGAAAAAATCAGTTTTTATTCACTTTTAAAGTTTATATAACTTTAAAGCTTAAACTCATAGATAATTTCTGTAAAAAGTATTCCAAAGCTTGACTAATAAGCTTTAATTTATGACCTTAACCTTTATGTTTCGAGTATTTCTTTCAATAATTTGATAGCCTTGAAATTTTCATGAAATCAATAAAAGTTGAAAATAAGGTTTTCATTCCACATAACTTATGTATTTTCCATTATAATACAATTTTGTCAGTTGTACTTTATTCTGAACAAAATAAACTGCAAATTTCACAGCTATTTTATATTTTAAAAGTATTTCTTTTAATATTTATGATGTTTCAATCGTACCTGTAGTTTTAAAATTATATCTGATCTTGCCATCGTAATAGCAATTACAATTATGATCTCATACTAATAAAATTTTCTATAGTTTTTTCCGTGAAGGTTATTTGTTAGGTTACCTATAAAATGTTTTGTCGAATCAACTATCTGAAGTTCTCTATCGAAAATAGTCGTTGTCTTTTTTTACCCTCACTCTAAGAAAACGAGCCTAATATCATATCATGTCTATATACACTAACATGTATCACAAGATATGTCTGTATGTGCCTTTTTATAAATCTACCTTCCATTTCGGCTGCCGAATGGCCTTTTTACTTTATAAATACATATTTTGCTAATATATAAAAAAAATACATGTAAAAATTGTTCTTAAATAATACTTACCCATACGAAAAAAATATATATCCGGATATATTTTTGTCGTATGGGTAGTTAAAAATTCAAATATAAATAAACAAACTTAATCATTCATGACAATCTACCCTAGTAATACGTGTTTGAGCAAGATTCTGGAGTAAGTATTTTGAGCAAGACCCCCAGCTGCTAGTGTCTTTTTCTACGTGTATGTCTTTCGCAAGATCGTGTATCGAGAAGCCTATGTCAAGAAATGTGTATGTCTTGCCGATGGTATCGAACGCCAGAATATTAAAGATATCTTGAACACGTGCAATGAAATAGTGTCTGACGCATTTTTTGCACCAGTAACTTACAGGAGGTATTTACGCATTGCTTGCTTCAGATCTGCTCTAGGCTCAAGGTCAATTTCGATAAAAGTAAAAAATAAATTTATATCGCTTATTGCTGAATAGAGTTTTATTATTATTATTATAATTATTTATTTACTTTTTTTTTTTTTAAAGATATCACTTTTAAGATAATATAAATGTTCAGTGACAGCAAAGTATTTTAAAACTAGAGATCTTGAAAAAATAAAAAATAAATCTTTTTAACTTCCCGCTAAGAGAATTGAAAATTTTCAAAATTTCGGGAAGTTATTGGTTTCGGTTCGATTTGCAAAAACCGAATTTCTATCAGATTTTGACGTTTTGAGGTTCTAGGAAGCTATTCTGACTAATTTCACGATGATGTCCGAGTATATGTATGTGTGTACGTACGTATGTAAATATTCATAACTCTTTAACGGATGAACCGATTTTGATTTTTTGGCGTCATTCGACGCGGCATGTTAATATCTTGAAGCTGTAACAATTTGAGTTTAATCGGTAGGGTGCGTTCGGAGATATTTCAAAAATAAAATTTTTTCAAAAATGTTTTATTTGGATAACTTTAAATTTGCTCGATGGATTGATTCTAAAATCTAATCAGCGCTAAAACTTTATAAGCCACGTCGAATGCCACAAAAAAATACAAAATCGGTTCATTCGTTCAAGAGAAAACGTTCACGAAAGAATTCAAAAAAAATTTTTTTTGGTTTTTTTGAAATTTCTCAAAATTGACTCGATAAATCTATTTCAAAATTCGATCAGCTGTAGAACGTGATAAAACGCGTCGATTGCCACCAAAAAATCTCAATCGGTTAATTCGTTCAAGATATATCGTTGATGAAAGAAATAGTAAAAATCTTTTTTTTCGAATATCTTTGAAATAACAACCAAACAATTCCAAAATCTGATCAGCTCTAGAACTCAATAAAACACGTCGATTGCCGCCTCAACCATCGAAATCGATTAATTCGTTCGCGAGATATCGTGAGAGAAAGAAATGCTAAAAACGGTTTTTTTCGAAAACAATGGTACACAAAAGTATTTTGAAAATGTATCTCCAACAATGTTTTCGAGCTCAAGGAGTTCGAAAACAGCGGGAAGTTTCGGGGCTGGCCCGCAGGGTCAATTGACAGACCGATTTTTTTTTTTCAGTTTAACATTATTATTTCTAGATTTTTAAATATTTTTTTCATTATTAGTATAAGTTTATAACTAACTTATCATTCAATCATATTTTTATATAATTAAAGTTATGACGATTTTTTGCACTCTTTAAAGAATAATCTGTGAGTATCATCATAATAATAATTTCTTATTCACCTGTTAAATTATCCAATACGACTTTAATTTTTTATTAAATAAAATTTGCTCATTTGATTGGTAACTAACCCATCAAATTCACCCATAATGCTTACCGCCTTCTTAAGTTTTATACTTTATCTTTAATAGTTTATAACTGTCAGTTTTTATGAGAATTGACATTTTTTAATTTCCGTATTCCAGGTTTAGCTTCAATAAGTGGATTAGATTTAGTTAAAAACCAATAAAGTTTAGTACTTCATTTCTCGAAATGTATGCGTACATAAAATATTTACATAACAGTAAATTCGACGTCGTTAACATTGATAAAATTATTAAATATGAACCAGATCGCCCTAAAAAAATCTTTTACGTCACAACAACATCTGGAGAGAAACATAAATGCGTTGTGGTTGAAACTGATGGTAAGTTATATTTATAAAAATTAAATTATTTTCAATGATTTAAAATCAGTATTTTTACACAGAAAGTATAAATAATATCACCCATGAATTTCCAATATTTTGTATCTGTCGCCTTGTGCCATTCAGCTTCATTTAGTATTGTGTATTATGAAAATGAGTATTATATTTTCATTTGAAATAAGCAATCTCTATAAATAATCAATTAAATACGAAATTTTTAAGTGTAATTTCTTTTAAGAACAGTTAAATTTCACACAATTTGTGATCATTTTTAACAGTTTCAAAACACGTAAAGTATAGCGAGTATTTTTCACAAATATTTTTTTTTATTTTTCAAGAATCTGAAGAGTGTTTAATTAACAAGGTTGCTTGTAAAAGACCCAAATTCCCACCAGCATCACTATTGTCAGAACCATCAGATAATGAACAGACGACAACTAAACCGAATCCAGTTAAATTAGAAGATAATACATTGGATATATTGAATAAACGATTACAACAAAAAAATCAGGTAACATTTTTTTTTACATGTACACGGAAAAACAAATTCATTTAAAATTACAATGTACAAAGCAAACTATACATGCTATAGAAGTTGAGCAATTTTGACATTTTATATTGTGAAAAATCACTCAATTATATTTAAAAATGATCATGGAAAATTAAAAGTTACACATACTTTGTAGTTTTTAATTTTTGACGACAATTTTAAATATGATAGAGTAATGTCTTACAACCTAGAATGTTAAAATTGCTTAAATTCTAAAGCATTTTCAGTTTACTTTGTCCTTCACAATTCTTTTTAAATTTTTTCTTCATTATTTTCCGTGTAGCAAATGAAACAATTTACGAGCGAAATTTATTTGATCTGACTTTGTATCCAATATTATTCATTTCTCTCATTATTACAACTTTTTATTCTGTATACTGGATATTTAGCTGGTGTTAAATTTAAATTAACTATAGCCTACATAAGCTATAATATTACTATATTTAAATTTTTATCATTCTTATTATTTTGTTACTAATCAATGTTCGAAAAATATAGCTTCCTCAAACTAAGTGCCAATTAAAAAACGATTTATTATTTGTATTGTAAACTATTCACTTTTTTGAGTGCTTAATTTATTAGAAAAAAAATTTTACAGTTCTTGATGTATTTTTTTAAAAGATCAATCTGTATAATTGTATTTAAATTAAAATTTTCTCAATATTAATGTCATTGTTATACTTATTATTTTTTGGATTATTAACTATCAAAATAACAAGAATAAAGCCGGATGGAAATTTTGCAGATACTTGATTGATTAAATTTTGAGACAAATCGCTTTCTGTACTCGCGATTTTTACCAGCAGCCACCAGAATTCGCGGGTTGAACCCTGGCTTAGGCTGGTCTCTACGAAATTTATATTACTAGGACAACACAGTGAGGTTCTCGCAATGAGAAAAACCCGCACTCATTCGATCAGACAACAAACAAAAATTAAATGAAACACCTTACGGCCATAAATTCTCAAATCTACTTAATTATTATAGGAAAATTGGCTTAAAAAATTGTAGACAAAGTACAGGCAATATAATAAATACAATGAACGATTTATTTTGCCAGGTATAATAATAAAATTACTTACAATTATTAGTAGTAGTAAATTTGTTTAATGTCGTGTCGCTCGTCAGCGGCAACGATTCCAATATATATATGGTTTGGGCGCGTGGCACAGATTCCTTTACTTTAATTGGGCGCGTGACACAGATTTTTTTTGAATGTTCATTTATTTAATTAATCTTATAATTTAATTTTAACAATAGTGAAATTAATTAGTTAATATGAAAAGTTTAAATTACAAATAAACTTATAATACTAGTATGGCGAGTATGTCGCTAGAATGATACTGAATTTTTATATAAATTTAATACACTGGTCACAGAAATTAAGGGATAGAAAAAAAATCCGAAATTTTTAGGTGATTTTCAACATGCTGTAACTCGGTGAAAAATGGTCGTATAAGAAAATTAAAAAAAGAAAATTGTAGCCTCAAGTTTCTAGTTTTCAGATCTGGACCTTAAAGTTTTTTATCATATACGGTTCCGGAGTAATCATAAGAAAACCAACGAGAAAAAAATTTTCAAAATTTTTGCTGGTCTTTCAATACCTCTATGGGCAACAATAAATTTTTTTGAATAATCCGACTGTCTGACTTTTCTCGGAAATTTTATGCCCTTTAATTTGGTGGCCTTGAAAAGTCTCTACGACGATTTGGCGCCGAGTTATCATTGATCAAAGCAAAAAAGTTCATTTTGGCTTTGATAATCAATAACTCCGGATGTATTGGTCGTACAGAGAATGGAAGCAGGGTTTTGAAAACTGGAAAACATTCTCTATAAGGCAAAATTAGTGGCATTTGATAGAAAAATTTTTTTTAAAGCGATATTGTTTAGTAATAAACAGGTCAAAATTCACAAATTTAAGGATATTCGGAAATCTTGCTATAACTTTGGATATAACGGATGAACAAAGGATATCTTCGTCTTTTTTTCAACCTCAAAGTGTCCTGAAAAAACCCTGAAAATTTCGAATCGCTGCGATTTTTCTTTCTTAGTGCCCCGAAGCTTTAAATTTATCGATTTTGTCAAAAATCACCATAATTGGTAGTTTCTCGGTTGTTGTTCATTTTTTCGATTTGAAAATGTTTTTTTTTACCGATAATCTTCATTTCTTCGATCAAAAAGATCGATTATCGAAAAAAATTGAAAAAAAAAGTTTTGAAAAACATTTTATTTTTTTTCAAAATTTTTTTTTTCAAAAATTTTTTTCTTTAAAAATTTTTTTTTTGTTGCATCTGCAATGATTTATCATTGTCGAAAAAAATTCCTAAAATTTTTTTTTACCGCCGGCATTAGAGTTACCCAAAGCGTATGTTTGTTTAGTTGACATTTAAAGCAGATGCAGTTACAGCGGTAAAAAAAAATTTTAGGAATTTTTTTCGACAATGATAAATCATTGCAGATGCAACAAAAAAAAATCTTTAAAGAAAAAAATTTTTGAAAAAAAAAATTTTGAAAAAAAATAAAATTTTTTTCAAAACTTTTTTTGTTCAATTTTTTTCGATAATCGATCTTTTTGATCGAAGAAATGAAGATTATCGGTAAAAAAAAAACGTTTTCAAATCGAAAAAATGAACAACAACCGAGAAACTACCAATTATGGTGATTTTTGACAAAATCGATAAATTTAAAGCTTCGGGGCACTAAGAAAGAAAAATCGCAGCGATTCGAAATTTTCAGGGTTTTTTCAGGACACTTTGAGGTTGAAAAAAAGACGAAGATATCCTTTGTTCATCCGTTATATCCAAAGTTATAGCAAGATTTCCGAATATCCTTAAATTTGTGAATTTTGACCTGTTTATTACTAAACAATATCGCTTTAAAAAAAATTTTTCTATCAAATGCCACTAATTTTGCCTTATAGAAAATGTTTTTCAGTTTTCAAAACCCTGCTTCCATTCTCTGTACGACCAATACATCCGGAGTTATTGATTATCAAAGCCAAAATGAACTTTTTTGCTTTGATCAATGATAACTCGGCGCCAAATCGTCGTAGAGACTTTTTCAGGCCGCCAAATTAAAGGGCATAAAATTTTCTAGAAAAGTCAGACAGTTGGATTATTCAAAAAAATTTATTGTTGCTCATAGAGGTATTGAAAGACCAGCAAAAATTTTGAAAATTTTTTTCTCGTTGGTTTTCTTATGATTACTCCGGAACCGTACATGATAAAAAATTTTAAGGTCCAGATCTGAAAACTAGAAACTTGAGGCTACTATTTTCTTTTTTTAATTTTCTTATACGACCATTTTTCACCGAGTTACAGCATGTTGAAAATCACCTAAAAATTTCGGATTTTTTTTCTATCCCTTAATTTCTGTGACCAGTGTATAAGAGAATAATTATTGACGTTTTTTTAATTATGTTTATTATTATATAACTCGTCAAATTTATATTATATACTTTGGCTTTTATCAATTATTGCAACAAAACCGATATTATACTATATCACGTATTTTATCAATATTTAAATAAATATTCTCATAACAAAATACTAACAAAGATAATTAAACAATGTTTTAAACATTATTTATATAAGTTTAGACTATTCGTCAGCATGAACCAAATTATCATAAAATGAATGATAATCTTTATGGATTAATGATTTCATCGATTGTAAATCTTGAAATTTTTGAGTAGTAATAGGGATGGAATTTTTGTACAAAGGTTTTACTTGAACTTGATTACATTTTTTATTTATTTTTTGCGGTAAATCTTTCCATTCATCATCAAATGATGTTTTGTACATCAAACTATCTTTACTGTACTTTAAGCCTCTTAACTGTAAAACAGTTGGAGAGCCAGGCTTGTTACCAGGTCTAATAGATTTAAAACTCTTTAATTCCGAATAATTCTAAAAAAATGTATGATCAACATACTTTACTTTATAAGGATTTTTTAGTCTTGCTTCTTGGATAACTTGCACAAAATTAGCGGGAACATACAACTCGCGATTTTTTTTTCGTAATTCTATTGTCGAATGTACGGAATCGCACTCCGTTTGTGTGTGTCCTTTGGTTAGATACTTTTGATAAATTGTAACATTATTTTGATTAGCAAATTGATACAAGGCATTTGACAGAGTTATATTCCGATTCTGCGCACTACAACCATCGCTATAAATAACGATAGGTGTACTGAGATTGATTTCATTTTTCAGAAAGTCAATTATACATGATGCAAAAACATTACCATCCATACCTCCTTCACCTTCATGCCAAACATAGCAAACAGTCTCACCATTGGCAATATTGTAAACGGTGAATTGATGACATTTTAACTTCTGTTTAAAATATAATGAACCAGCAGGTAGATGTGTAATCATTTGAACTGCTTGTACATCTACAGTAAAAGCTTTAATTGTTCCAGCGATGGCACTTAACTTATCTTTTTCTTTCTCTTCTCGGGCTCGATTTTTTTCTGTCACATGTTGATTGTATACTTCTTCGGTAATGTTTTTATTTTTAAAAGAAAAACATGTGTCACAAAAACCTTTTCTTGGCAAATAAATATCAACATTCATTGACTCCATTTCTTTTCGTAAAAAATTCGTAACTTGCTATCTGATCTTTAGGAATTTTTTGATCGTCCGCATACTTTAAAAAATCTCTGTAAACATCTTGAGCTGACCGATATGTATTTTCTAAATAAAGTTTTGCACTATCCTTCCTGCAATAATGAGACTCAAGCTTTGGTAAATCGGTTAAATACTTGTTTACATGAGCTTTTTTAAACTGATCTACTTTATAATTTTTCCGTGAGTTTTTTGGTTTTGACTTTCTTATAATACCAGTATCATTGCTTCTTTTTATCGAATTCAGTACTTGCCATTCGCCAACACCCAAAGTATTCAAGAACATTTTTTTACATACTGGCAACCTTTTATTATTTATTAATAAATGATACTTGAAGCTGAAATTCCGTCTCGATTCAGATTTATCTTCAGTTCGAGAGATTGTTTCTTTACTTACCAAAGAAATAACATATTGTCGCCTTTGGTCCCAGGACAGATCATTCCAAACAAAGTCAAAAATTTTTTTTCTTACATTTTCTGTGATTTCATTGCATTTTTTATTAACGCTCGTTTTGCATTTTGTAGAATTACATGCTGGTTTTATTTTTCGAGAATTTCTTAGTACAAATTCAGTCTGACTGTCTTTTTTTTTGCTAACACTATAATATGACTGACCTGTTTCCCGAGCTTTTTTAGCTTTACTTCTTTCCCAATCTTTAACGATTTCTTGATTTTTTTGAGCTCGTTTTCTTGATAATAACCCTGAACTTTCGTCTAAGATACATTTTTTAGATAGATGAGAATTTTTTTCATTTGACTCAGTGCTTGGATTTTTCTCGTTTTCAAAGGAATCATCAGGGGTTTGTATCTCTTGTGAAGACAATGACTGATCAGAATCTTCGACGAATAAGCCTGTTTTTTCATCTAAATGCATGTTAATAAGCGGTATTCCAGTGTCATAGTCTTCGATTAAACTTTCAATTGATTCTGAACAGTCTGATACCAGTTCTCCAGTTTTTTCATCAAGAATCATATTAGGTGATGATTGAAAGTTCATATTGTCTGGTACAGAAATTGTTGAAACTCCTGGTGTATCATTATTTTCTTCAGCAGATATATTTATAGGCAAATCCAGCTCACAAGATACATTTTCTTCTTTGTGAGTATCATTCAATTTTTTTTGTTTAAATTCAGAGTTACTTGAAGATAAACGTAACGATGATTTTGGTAATTTTATTTTTTGACTTTTAACACATTTTTTAATGGATCGTTTTTTTGAAGGCATTTTCTAAAAAAAAAATGTAAATAATTAATATAATTAAAAGAAATAAAGCAAACTTGATGACAAGTAAATGAGGTTAAGAATTATGTCAGTAAAAATAACAACTTACCAAACGTTTAATTCATTTGAAACAGTCACAAAAATAATATTAAATACTTTCAATTGCTAAAAATAATGTACATCTAAGTAAAATAAATAAATATTGCATTGAAAAAATAAAAATTTTCAGCAAAACATAATTGTAAACAACACACGGTTTCAAGTTTTACAAACGACACCTAGAGTGCGTGACTGTATGTCGTGAGTTACGTGTTTTTGACATTTGGTGCCTGCGATACGAGGTTCTTTTTTTTTAAATAAATATTAAATGAGTAAAAAAATTTTTTTTTTTATTTAACGCAATTATAAAACAATATTTTCTGATCATTATTCTGATTTTAACTCAAAACCCCCAAAAATCGAGTTACGAGGTTACGTCAGAGTACCCTCGAATATGTGAGCAAGTTCACTGTATTTACTAAACTATACTATATGTATTGGAATGCGGAACGCGGAATTGGAAATTCGATTCCTGAATTTAGCCTGCTAACCATTTCGTGGTTTGTGGAATCGAAGTGTTGTTTACTAATATTAAGGGTAGAGATAGAAGATAGTAGATATGCTTTTAGGGCCAGTTTTTTAAACCGGGTTAATTTTTAATCTGGGTTGACATTATTATTGCTGGTATATCTATATTATAAATGTATAGAAGTATGCTAGCAATGCTAATTAAAACTTGAATTAAAATAAACCCGGTTTAAAAAACTGGCTATTACTAAAAGACTAAATCTTACTAAGTTGTCACGATATTTAGATATCGCGGCATCTTCGCATTAGGTCGGATGAGGCAGCAGATGGCAGCACACGCTGCTCAACACGTCTCGAATATTATTATTATTGTCGTTACTATTATTATTATTATTTTATGTATTATCTTATTTTATTTACTGTATGATTATTATTTATTTAATTTACTAGATACAAATTGCGTTCAACTCAGTAAAATTTACTGAATTTTATAAACGGTAAAATGGATTTTATATACACTGGGATGGATAATTGCGCATTTATTTATTTAATTATTTGATTATTATTATTATTATTTTGGTTGGTTGACGCATGCGCGTCAACGCAACAGTTGGCCGCCGTAAATTTGTTTATTTATTTAAAATAAATTTACGGGTCTTATAAATAAAATGAGGGAATATTTGTTTATAATATTATATTATTAATTGGCCCTGAAATATGCGAATGGTCATTTAATGTCGGGAATGGACAAATTACATACAAAACAACTCATGCATCATGTTGGTGTCGATGAGTACATTAACATGCGACAGGTATATGGCTCCATTGGTTAAAATGGGAGAACACTATAAGATGGCGCCGGCCGAGGTGCCGGCATGGGACTCACGTGCTGCCATGGCCAGACGTGGATAAGCAATTGTAAGAGCAAGGTGTGTTGCTGTTGCCATAAAGTATTTTGTTGGGACGCCATTTGGCCATTATTGAAATTTATAAAGTGTATTGGACACTTGGCAATTGGCGTGATTGCAGTTGTTGCAATAACTATTGCCAAAATAATAATTGATGCCAATGGAACCTGTACGCATTTTATATTACAACGAAGACTGTAAGTACCTTTGTGCTCTATACATTGGCGTGTAATTTGTCCCGCGTTGGTGGCCATTCGTATATCTCTCACGTGTGAGTGAGAGAGAGCGCAATACTTATAGTAAATTCCATTATATACATATATATAATCGCGTACTTGTTTGTCCCAACGGAAATTTATCCAAAACTTGGGAAGTAATATTTATTATATTTTATTATTCAATAATTATTGGTGACCGTGTATATGATTGACGGTAAATAATTACTGATATTTACAAGTATTATTTGGTATTAGTTAATAACTATTGGTGACCGTTCATATGTTTGTCGGTAAATAATTATTAACAGTTACGTTATTCATTTGTCATTTTTGAATATTATTGGACAATATTTTACAATTATGGTAATATCACCAGTAGGTGCGTTATTATGTTGCGATAACGATTTAACTTATTATCAGTGTTAATTTATTTTGAGTTTAATAATTAATATTGTGATATATTTATATTGTGCGCATAAAAAGTATTATAATTAATTATTTATACTTATTATTTATCACGTGCGAGTGACAGCCAAAGGAACATTTGTTTATTAATTATTGTTTGCGTATGTGACCATTGGTCACCCAAGAATTCATATTGTGAAGTGAATATTATTTTTTATTATTATTGTTTTATTATTTATATACCGCTGAATAATTATAAATTAAAATTATATCGGGTAAATGGCTACCAACCCGGGATTCAGTTAAAATTTGATTATTTATTTATTGCAACTATCTCTTTCTTGCTATCCTCTTCCAATACCTGACAACTGCTCTCTGTTTTATTTTATTTTATTATTTCACTTTCATTTCATTTTTCTTATTTATTGTAATTTCGTTATTTTGTTCGTGGGGTACACGAACTGGCGCCCAATTCGGATTTCTAACCCAGCCTGAGAGGAGCTGAGTGTCCAGTGGGATCGTGGGCATCTCCAAAGGACATTTTTGGTTTTGTTTTTCTGTTTATTATTTTTATTTTCAGTTTTACCATCGGTGGGCCATAACGCCTATTTGACACTAACCACACTCCGCCGTGGGTAGTGTGAAAAGGTAGTGAACGTTATAAAGTTCACTTAGGACTCAGTTCGGCCAAACATGCCCGTAGATTGTAAAAAATATTGTTGATTTATATTTTTACGTGGATGGATTTTTAGCCGGATGAGAATTTTTTAAAAATATAATTTCCAAAACATATTTTCCTATGTTTTTCCCTTGTTGTAAAAAAGTTAAGAAATCGCTAATTTAGGTGCTTTAAAATAAAAGCAAAAAATTGGAGTAAGTATAGGTTTTCAGAGTAAGGTTTTGAAAATGTTCTCACCTCGCATAAAATTTTTCCACATGAAGTGCTTTATCCACTATCTTTGTTACTATTAAAATCTTAAACGTTAAAATAAAGTTTAACTTAGGGCCAGTTTTTCAAACCGAGTTTATTTTTAATCCTGGTTTAAATTGATATTGCTGGTATATCTACATGCTATTAGGGCCAGTTTTTCAAACCGAGTTTATTTTTATCCGGGTTTTAATTAATATTCCTAGTATATCTATATATTGATAATGTATAGATATACCAGCAATGATAATCAAAAACCGGATAAAAATAAACTCGGTTTGAAAAACTGACCCTTAATGTAGATATTCTACCAATATTAATTAAAATCCGGATAAAAATAAACTCGGTTTGAAAAACTGGCCTTCAAAATTTTAATTTGTATTGAATTAATTTAATTAATTTTTTTATTTAGAACTTTGGGATGTCAAACTTTTTCAAATTTCTTTACAATAAATTTTATTTACGTGGGAACGTATTGAGTTTTCATTTATTGAGGTTGAAAACAAGAACTAATAATTGAATAAATTCCAATTTTAATTAAAATCTTTTTTTTTCAATTAAATTCATTTTACTTTTTGATATTACTAGAATTGATCTATCAAATTGATGTAAATTATCAATTACAAATATAAATACTGTTGCGTAATCACAACTACATTCAAATTTGAATGTAGTTGAACTTCCGGCAAATAGAGGCAGCACCTACTGGGGCCTAGTGTCCATCTATGAAAACTTGACTTGCGCTGTGCGACGCATGCGCATGGATTTTTCCTGCCTCGTGGCAAGAAGACCGACGCCATTATCTATTCGTTTATACAATTTCAAGTGTCACCACGTGTTTTGTATAATCTATTAAAATTGCGCTCATCTCGAGTAACTAATTAAAAGTAATCAATTAATTACATTCAGAGTTCATTACTCTATATAAAAATATAATTATTTTTATAATCGCGAGCTCCAGAGCTCATAAAATAATTAATAAATAACATCAAGAAATCCAGTGTTCTACAACCTGTTCCTGACGAGGTTATATCATCAAGAAAGCAACAGGTGCATTTTTTATTAAACATTTACTTGCTATCAGTGCTCAATTAATTTAAAAGACTCAGTTTTATTATTTATTTAATTATCATTATGCTCAATTTCTTAATTAATTTAAAAGTTATGTTTCGCTCAGTAGCCTCTGCTATCATGCTACCACGTGTTCAACAAATAAATTCAAATCAGTGTAATTTATCATGAGCTCATTAAATTCAATTCAATTAAGTGATCATCACTATTAAAACTCAATAACAAAAATATTTATGTATTCAGTGCTATTAAAAATAGTAATTAATGTGTTCACTTCGCTCAGTAACCTCTGACATCATGTTACTTATTATCATGACATTTTTGCATTCACCTCAGTGTTCAATTAAACTCAACTTGATTATTTTTAATTCATTATTTACTCGAGCTCAACTCAATAATTTGCATTCAATTATTCACGTATTCATGAGCTCAGACATTCAAACAGTATTTATAAATTAAATAAACTATTTAATTTGCAACCCAGTGATATTTTGTGCTGTGACAAATAAAAATATTGTTATATTTTTAAATATGCGTATTTTTCAAACATCCCAACCACCAACCAGTCCTGGCATGTCTTTATTGCACGCCTCATAACGCGAAGCGTTTGAGGTTGTGCATTACTCTCAACATGTCCCAGTCAAGCAATTTGCCAGACTTAAATTGCGTGTGTTCCATTCATTTTGTATTTGTAAGGTAATACAAGTGTACTATTATCAAGATAAATGCTCTAATTATCATACTCAATATGTTTAAAACACACATATTTTGTTTAACATTAATAAAAATATGATTAAAAAACTTTGACGTGTTTGTCCGGATGTCTGTACGTGTGGATGTGCCACAATCACGGCCGACAAACTTAACGTTTCAGGACCATTCTTGTTTTATTAGCTTCAGAACGACTCCGGATTTTTTGCTATTTAAAATGACTTTTTAATTCGCTGTCGTTTAATAATAATTAATAAATAATATTGAAAACACTGGTCTTTTATATATCTATATATATGGGTGTATTTCTATGAGTGTACGACTTCAGCCTTTGGCCACGTTCGGGCGCTGCTAGCCAGGCTGATAAATATATACACGCATGCGCTGTACGTTTCTCATCGGACGCCAAACCCGCGAAAGAATGAACCCTAAAATTCAAGTAACTAAAAGTAATATTTAAAAAAAATATAACAATAAAAATAAAACCAATATCATTTATTTTTTCATTTTTTTATTTATTTAATTTCAATTCCTTCGGTAGGATACTTAAATAATAAATTATTTTGTATTTTTGAATAAGCGTTATGAGGCGTGCACTTTTGGATTTTCCAAACTTTTTAATTATTATTACAACATTTTATGGTCCTTCGAGCCGGATGGTTGGTTGGTTGTGTCGGTAGCATCATCATTGGGCAGCTGTACTCATATAACCCCATTCACAGGTCAAGGAGCTCACTATGGGGGATGAAGAGAAGAAGAAGGGTCTTCCAAAGGACCAGGAGCACTCAGAGGTTCCTGAAGGTACCCCCAGGGACCAACACCTCTTTCCGGTAATCAACGTGGTCGAAAATCAAGGCCTCAGTGACTCAAGCGCCACCGAGACTGGGATCCACGGCGAAGGAGACCAGTCTAAGCAGAAAATCAAGCGCTCTCCCAGGAAATCGACGATTTCCCCAGCACTCGAGCTGAAAGTCATCAGCCAGCACTCACGCCTCAGAGTCTTCTCAGACTGGGAAGCTCTGGCGGATACACTCACCGTCGCCGACGGCTTAGCTCAACTCAAGTCTCGACTTGAGTTACTCGAGAGTGAATGGCACCAGTTCAACCTAACTCACGACTCACTAGCACTCACCTGCACCAAGGAGTTCTTGGAGAGCTCATATGTTAAGGACGGAGTATACGATTTGGTGTATCGGTCGTATATCAACGCCAAGGGCAAACTCATCGCACTCATCAACTCAATTCCAGTACCAGCTGCTGTTCCAGCTGTAGTTCACTCAACCCGGGCTCCAACGCATTTGCCAGCACTCGCAATTCCCAAGTTCGATGGGCGTTACGAGAACTGGCCTGAATTCAGGGACTCATTCACCTCAATGGTGATCAATGCTCAAGAACTTGCTCCAGTTCAACGTCTTCAGTACCTGAAGAGCTGTCTGCAAGGACAAGCCGCACTCAGCCTCGCCAGTGTACAAATGTGCGATGACCAATTTGTACCTGCGTGGAATCAGCTAAAGGAGAGGTACAACAACCCTCGCCTACTCATCGGTGCTCAACTGGACAAGCTCCTTAATATGCATGTGCTCACTTCACGCTCATCTGAGCAGCTCAATTACCTTCTGAACACCGTTTCAGAGGTAATCAACGCACTCAACGCACTCGGGGTACAATTGAACTCAGATATGAATCCGCTGCTTACGCAGTTGATCATATCAAAACTGGACTCACATAATCGGGAGCTCTGGGAGAACAAATTGGGTGCTTCCACTGAATACCCATCACTCAAAGATCTCAATGACTTTTTAGTCAGTCGTGCTCGTGCTCAAGAACGGGTGGAACAGGCATCAAAACCACCACGTTCATCTGGCAAACCAGCGTCATACTCTGCTGCTGCTGTTTCCAAGTCGCACTCATCGGAAACTAAATCTCCAGCCACGAACTCATCTACTGCACTCAAGAAGGTATTCCCTCCTGCACAATATCCCTGTGATTTGTGTAAAGGAGATCACTTTATTGTGAGATGCACTCAATTCTTGGGACTCACAAAGGCTTAACGCACTCAAGTCGTTGTGGAGAAGCGACTTTGTGAAAATTGTTTTGGCCATCATCTACCGGATGCGTGCAATTCACAATTCACATGCAGGGTGTGTGAACAAAAACATCACACCATGATACACCCGGGATTCAACAGCACTTAAAAACCATCTAGCTCAGCCGCTAAAGGCACTCAATAAAGACGTCTGCTTCCACATGACGACTCGAGCGACGCTCAACTGAACTCAATTGCACTCAACACGTCCGGCATTCATCATACTAGTACTCATCGCCCAGCAATCTTACTCGCAACATGCCTAGTGGACTTGATCACTAAGTTAAGTACTCATCCAGTACGCATGTTGCTGGATCCAGGGTCTGAATTATCATTTGTTTCAGATTCCTTGGTAAATTCACTCAAACTTAAACGCACTCACTCATCTATCCAGATTATTGGTATTGGTGTTGCCAATGCTGGTAGGACTAAAGGTCAAGTCGCACTCAAGCTTTCATCTAGGCATTCAAACGACTCAGTCATCATCAGTGCTCATATACTAGGTGGTCTCACTACTCAACTACCATCTGTTGCACTCAACACACTCAAGTGGGACCAATACAAACAACTACAATTGGCAGATCCAGCGTTCATGAGACCAGGACCAATTAATATCATCATTGGTGCCGATCATTATGGTCTTATCATCAAAGATGCACTCATTAAAAGGTCTGAAGGCCTGCCAACCGCTCAAGATACCATCTTCGGATGGATATTACTTGGTCCAGTTACTCAACGCACTCATCGACCATCTATTACTTATCATGCTGCTGTCGAGCAGTCAACTCAACAACTTCAGGACCTGCTATCACGCTTCTGGACTCAAGAAGAAATTCCAGTCAGCAAAATCAAGGAACTCAACCCAGATGAGGAGGCGTGTGAAGCGCATTTTCAACAAACTCATCGACGAGACAGTTCAGGACGATACATAGTTCGACTGCCAATCAAATCGTCACCTCAACAGCTGGGAAATTCGTACTCAGCAGCATACCGCTGTCTTATTCATCTCAAACGTCGTTTAGATCATGACGATCGTTTGAAAGCACTCTACCTTGATTTTCTGAAGGAGTACGAAGAACTCAACCACATGGTGGAATCAACTCAATCAACAACAAGTGAACCAGACTACTATCTCCCTCATCATGGAGTCTTACGGGAAAGCAGCATCACAACCAAGCTGCGAGTAGTTTTCAACGGTTCCAAAACCACCAGCTCAGGTCTTTCACTCAACGATGTGCTTCACACCGGTCCAAAACTGCAACTAGACATCTTCGACGTACTCATAGGAGTTCGCACTCATAAGCTCATCTTCATAACAGATATCACGAAGATGTTTAGACAGATTTTGGTCGACGAACGCGATCAATCACTTCAACAAATACTCTGGTTCAACCAACAAGGCCAAATAACTCCATATAAACTCACCACGGTCACTTACGGGACCAGACCAGCTCCATATTTGGCCGTTCGTGCTCTACTTCAATTGGTTGAAGACGAAGGACATCGATTTCCTCTTGCGATCATTCCACTCACCCACGGAAGATATGTTGACGATATCTTTGGTGGTGCCGATGACTTGAACTCATTACAACAAGTTGCTGATCAACTTGGAGCACTCTGCAAGGCGGGCGGATTCCCTCTTGCTAAATGGGCAAGCAATCATCCAAAATTACAACAACTCAATCATGTGGAAGCGATCAAAAATCATAAATTCGAGGATCCAGACTCCAGCACCAAGATTCTGGGCATGTACTGGTCCTCACACTCAGATCAGTTCTATTTTACGTACTCACCACCATGCTCAACTCCAAAATTTACAAAAAGGATCATTTTATCAGAGATTGCTCAAATCTTTGATCCTCTTGGATTTCTCGCACCACTCATCATTCGAGCCAAGGTATTCATGCAGGAGCTTTGGCTCGAAAAGCTCAGCTGGGACACACCATTGGCAGCCAATCAACGGCATAAATGGAGAAACTTCAAAAATGAACTCAAATTTATCTCTGAAATCAAAATTCCAAGATGGATCCACTCATCCACGTGCTCAACCACCGAAATCCATGGTTTCTCGGACGCCTCTCAATTGGCAATGGCAGCTGCCGTGTTCATCATAGTCCACACACCTGCTCATGGAGTCAGAGTTACGCTGCTTTGCTCCAAAACCAAGGTAGCTCCGTTAAAACGACTAACGATACCAAGGTTAGAACTCACCGCAGCTCACATGTTGGCAAAACTCACAAAACACTGCCAGAGCACTCTAAATCTCACTCAATCGCCAATATACTTGTGGACGGACTCAACAATTACACTCACGTGGATTAAATCTCATCCGTCTCGCTGGAAGGAGTTTGTTCGGAATAGGGTGTCACATATTCACGATCTACTTCCAGATGGCCACTGGAATTTCATTCCGGGCACACAAAATCCAGCAGACTGCGCAACACGAGGGTTGACACCTACTCAACTCCGTGATCATCAACTATGGTGGACTGGCCCACCATGGTTGCTCAAGAGTTCATCATCCTGGCCTAAATGTCCATCAATCGATGATACAGGAGCTCAAGCAGAAGAACAGCCTGGACTGGCCCTGTTCTCTTCGAATTCATCACTGAAATCAAATTGGCCTATCATGGAACGGCCAATACCACTCCTACGCATGTTACGAGCTACTGCAATCTGCTTTAGACTCCGTGACATGATCAAGAAATCACCAAACTCATCACTCAAGGCTCCAATTACTTCTGACGAAGTAATTTCTGCACTCAACTTCTGTATCAAAGAAACTCAACGCATTCATTTTTCAAACGAGATCAACATGCACTCCAAACACGCACCATGGCCTAATGGTCATCCATTTGCTCGATTGGTTGCATTCGTTGACACCGACGGCATCATTCGAGTAGGTGGACGGTTGGAAAATTCTCCAAATCAAGACCAAAGTAAGCATCCTGCTATTCTACCACGGAATGCGGCACTCACAAAACTCATCATCTCTGATGCTCATCAGCGTACCATGCATGGTGGTACTCAACTTACTCTGGCATTCATACGACAAAAGTACTGGATCATTGGCGGTAGACAACCAGTACGCTCAATTATACTCAAATGTATAAGATGCGCACGACATCGTGCTGATAGAGCTCAACAACTCATGGGTCAGCTACCAGTATCACGAGTCACTCCATCATCTGCATTCACTCACACTGGAGTTGACTATGCTGGCCCAATAACACTCAAAAATTGGAGACGCAGAGGAGCAAAAACATACAAAGGCTGGATTTGTGTTTTGTCTGCCTTTCTACGTCCGCAGTACATCGAGAGGTAGTCAGCGACTACAGCTCTAGTGGGTTCATCGCAGCACTCCGCAGATTTATCATCCGACGAGGCATCTGCACAGCACTCTACAGCGATTGTGGAACGACGTTCAAAGGCGCTGAAACTGATCTCAACCGTCTGTTCACTCAAGGAACTCAAGAGTCAAGAGAAATACTGGATCACATCACTGTGAACAGTATTACCTGGCATTTCAATCCACCAGCAGCTCCACATATGGGTGGAAAGTGGGAAGCTGCTGTCAAATCACTCAAACATCATCTTACTCGAGCAGTGGGAAAGTCTTCATTTACGTTTGAAGAATTTACGACTCTTCTTACGCAAATTGAAGCTATATTGAATTCAAGACCATTGGAGCCACTCACGGAAGATCCAGATGACATGGATGCACTCACTCCTGGTCACTTCTTGATTGGACGAGCACTCAACATGATTCCTGAACCAGCACACATCGATACAAATAGTTCTCGATTGTCTAGATGGCAATTTTTACAACAACGTGTTCAACAGTTCTGGAATCATTGGTCTACAAGTTATCTTCAAAGACAACTGGCAATCACCAAGTGGCAACGCCCAACTCATCAAATTCAAGTTGGGTCACTTGTATTACTCACCGACGAAAGGTTTCCACCAACCAGGTGGCCTCTCGCTCGTATTATCGCACTCCACCCTGGCAAAGATGGATTGACCAGGGTTGCTACGCTTAAAACAGTGAACTCAACACTCACTCGTCCAATCACGAAGCTGGCACTCCTACCAATTGAACCAGAACCTCAAGAAGATGACGAAGAATAACTTGACTGGTTCAATGACATGCTCACCAAAAAGATAAAGTACTCAAGAACTCGTCAATCATCAACTCTGTTGCTGATGGCGGGCGGAATGTTGCGTAATCACAACTACATTCAAATTTGAATGTAGTTGAACTTCCGGCAAATAGAGGCAGCACCTACTGGGGCCTAGTGTCCATCTATGAAAACTTGACTTGCGCTGTGCGACGCATGCGCATGGATTTTTCCTGCCTCGTGGCAAGAAGACCGACGCCATTATCTATTCGTTTATACAATTTCAAGTGTCACCACGTGTTTTGTATAATCTATTAAAATTGCGCTCATCTCGAGTAACTAATTAAAAGTAATCAATTAATTACATTCAGAGTTCATTACTCTATATAAAAATATAATTATTTTTATAATCGCGAGCTCCAGAGCTCATAAAATAATTAATAAATAACATCAAGAAATCCAGTGTTCTACAACCTGTTCCTGACGAGGTTATATCATCAAGAAAGCAACAGGTGCATTTTTTATTAAACATTTACTTGCTATCAGTGCTCAATTAATTTAAAAGACTCAGTTTTATTATTTATTTAATTATCATTATGCTCAATTTCTTAATTAATTTAAAAGTTATGTTTCGCTCAGTAGCCTCTGCTATCATGCTACCACGTGTTCAACAAATAAATTCAAATCAGTGTAATTTATCATGAGCTCATTAAATTCAATTCAATTAAGTGATCATCACTATTAAAACTCAATAACAAAAATATTTATGTATTCAGTGCTATTAAAAATAGTAATTAATGTGTTCACTTCGCTCAGTAACCTCTGACATCATGTTACTTATTATCATGACATTTTTGCATTCACCTCAGTGTTCAATTAAACTCAACTTGATTATTTTTAATTCATTATTTACTCGAGCTCAACTCAATAATTTGCATTCAATTATTCACGTATTCATGAGCTCAGACATTCAAACAGTATTTATAAATTAAATAAACTATTTAATTTGCAACCCAGTGATATTTTGTGCTGTGACAAATAAAAATATTGTTATATTTTTAAATATGCGTATTTTTCAAACATCCCAACCACCAACCAGTCCTGGCATGTCTTTATTTAATTATTATTACAACAAATACCCAATGAAAATTATATCTTTAATTAAATTTACACCTTTTCTCAATTTTTAATTGAAAATCAGTTTGAAAAAAAACATAATTAATAATTACTGGGTTCATGACTAGTATTTTAGATCATTTTTTAAAAACTTAAACTCAGATTAATAATGATATGAATTAAGTACGATGAATAAATTTTCATCATGTGAAGAATTAAGCGATTTTATAATTTACAGTTTGATTTTTGAGAGCGTACATTATAATAAAAACGTGGTAAAAATAGTAGGATTTACAAAAATTTTTCTCAAACTTTTTTTTTAAAGCATTTCATTCTTTACCAAAATATAAACTAACTATTTCTTAATTCTTTTTAGTCGAAATATTATAAAATTCAACAGAGAGAAAAATGAGTTTCTTTTTAATGTATCAAACTTTGACTCTGAATATCTTTTAAATGCTTATGTTTATGAGTAAATCGTAGGAAATTTTCCGTTAACAACAGCGAATTTACTACAAAACTAAGCATATTCAATACTGCTGTTTTTCTGTTCGATGAAAAGTTATTATTTTTTTTTCATTCCAGTAACTCAAGAATTCAAAATTAATAATAGTTTAAGACACACTCTAACATATGCCCAAGTAACACATGCTTGAGCAAGATTCTGGCGCCAGTGCCTTAATCGAAACTCCAAGTCACTTGCGTCGTTTTCTACGTGTGGGTTTTGCGCAAGATCGTGTATCAAGAAATCATCATCAATACTTGTGCATGACTTGCTCAAGACATTGTACACAAGACTATTGAAAATATCTTAGATATGGTGCAGTTGAAAAGTTTCTGGCACATTTCTTGCACTAGTGACTTACGGTACGTTCTTACGCATGGCTCAAGCAAGGCCCGAAATGGACTTTGAGCTTTGAGCTGATCTTGAGCAAGCCATGCGCAACTATTTTCATCTATAGTCTTTCTCCAGAATTGAGTTATAATCTGGGACGAATTTCTTGTGTGAGGCTTGCACTAGATTTACTATTGAAATTTAGCCACAAGTTTATGCAGCAGGATACACGTAGAAAAAGACACTAGCACCTATCGATCATGAGACCAGATTTACTCAAGCCTTGAACAAGATTGTTATATTGTTAAATACATACGTATACTTGCAATTATAATTAATTCCTGAGTTTGAAAAAAAAAGGAATGAAAACTGACATTAAGGTTTTCTTTATCTATTACGATTGCAGAATTGGAAATTAAGATTTGTAATATTTATGATTGAATGAAAATTTTAAGTCGATATTAAGGCTCGGCCGAACCTAACGAAATCGCGAAATTAAGAATTCTAATTACTTTTAGAATATTTATAGGACTCGGATGATGAAAATCTTCCGAGGAAGTTCATCTTCTACTTTTAGTCGAAAGCTAAGTAAATTGCTGTTATGATAATTATTGAATAAATAATTCGAATTCTTAAATTAAAGATTTCGTTAGGTGCGGCCGAGCCGCATCTAGTCTCAGGCACGATCAAGCATGATCAGGCCTGATGATTTTTTCCCTGGTAGATATAACAATTTTCTATTTCAGATATAATCAGGTGGTATCAAGGTGTACAAAACCGATTTTAAAATTTCACACACATAATATTAAAAAGCAGAAAATAATGATTGAAATAGAAAATCTTTTTAATATACCACGTTTTTGAAACAGATTCACAACTGTAAAATGATATCTCTGAGGCTCATGAAGATCTAAAACCACATACAGATTCCGAACTTCTTATAGATAGTCCTGATAATTTATTATTGTGAGTTTTGAATAGCTATGAAAATACTTGTTAGGTCTGAAACGATAAACGTGGGACGCATGCAACCGATAATTCATGCATTAATAGTTTAACTAACAATTATTGCACTGCAAATAAAATCAACCGATGTGTGAGTTTTCTCATCAATCGCTCCAATTTATACTCTTACAGTTATGTATCGCATGCGTTTCACGTTTTTCGTTTTGAATGATACAAACTTTCTCTTACACAAAATGACATTTTTTTTAACTATGCTAAACTCGGGGATTAAAAAAAAAATTTTTTTTTTTCTGCCAAAATTCTAAAATTTATAATTTTGAAACAAAAAAAAACACGTCTGAAATTTTCAGGATCTCTTAAGATTGTTTAAAGATAGAGTAGTACGAAATTTGAGCCCAAAATTTCGTGTCACCAAGCGATTTTGACTGTTTTTAAAAATTCAAAATTCGAAAGCTTTTTCATTTTTAAAAATTCTTTTCCGAATTATTTTTTTTTCAATAGCCCCATTTTGAATAACTCGCAAAAATTTTTTCTAATTTTTATCTTTTAGCAAATCTGTTTTATGATGAAAGAAAAGTTTTGACCAAATTTCGTAGAAATTGAAAGGAGCCGATTCCTACTACTGGTCGATTTGACATGGAATGACCCATATAAAAGAGATAATGTTTGATGTCGTTAAGTAATATATTGTTACATAAATATATACGTCATTTTAAATGATTTTGTGCTGAAAAATTTCTTAAGCATTGCCGGGAGCATTGCTTAGTGATCGAATAAATAAATAAATAAAAAAAAAAAAAATAACTTAAGAAAAAAGGCTTTTTAATTTTAGAATTTGATATCTTGGTGATGGTATATTGTATAAATAAGCTCAGCGTATAGCTCCGTCGAGAATTTAATGCTTTGCAACAAAGGCCTCATCATTTTTGATGAATCCATCTCTTAAAAAGTTACTTGAGCTTGAAGACAAATTTTAAATAAATTTTAATTTTTTTTTTACTTTTTTATCGAGGCTATCACATTTATTACAGAATGTCATATATGACCTTTTCTGTGACAATTTTATGTCCTACAAATAATTTTTGGCGAAGTACTTGAAATTGTTCAGAACATGATTTTTTTTTTTAAAGTTGACATTGAAATACAAAAAAATAGAAAATAATGCAAAAAATTGAAAGCTTTGTTGAAGATAATTAGTAGGCGATAAAATTGTCTACAAAAAAGGTCCTATGATACTTTGTGTTGTCTGATAGTTTCACCAGAAAAGTAAAAAAAAGACTTGATATTCGTTATAAATTTGACTTTAAGCTCAAATAACATTTGATCAGATGGATTTATCAAAAAATGATTAGAGACCTTTTTTGTAAAGCGTTCAATTTCCTATGAAACAATTTCCTGAGCTTATCTGTATTATCGTTGCATTTCGAGTTTGACGTCGAGAGTTGATGTTATATCGCATATTGATTAGGGCGATTGTTTAGAATCAAGGCTCACCACATTTATCAAATTTCCAAGTGCTAATACGTTAAATACCCATAAATGGGCCATAATTAAATTCTTTCTACGTGTTTAGCCACACGGCGAATTAAATTTTTTGTATGTGTATTTGTCTTCAACACTCGATATCTATCTGGACCTTGCAACCGAAGTGTACAAAATTGATCACAATAACAAAAAATCATGCACATTTTCAAAAATATATTTTCCTAATATACAATTAAAATTTTCAAATAATACCGTAAGAAAGGCGGTGCCGATCTATGGATCTAACTAAGAGTTACAATAATTTTTGAACTCTTGGAATAGAGAAAATTGGCATATTTTTTGTTATTTCAATGCTCTTAAAGTGTACAACAGCTCACCTAACATTTTGATGCAAGCAGTTTGGACGGTATCCGCCTCCCTTGACTAGTATAGTGTCTGGCTGAAGCTCGCAACACGGTTTTACGCCGACGCGTACTAGTATAAGATGTAGTCTAAGGCAAGAGTGCGTTAACATAGCCTTACTGACGAGTCCGTTAACGTACTCAGGATGAAATTACACATATTATGGCACAGGGGCATATACCTTAAGTTTTTGTTGGTTGACTCAAGAGTTGACGCATAAAATAATAAGAAAATTATGTCAAATAGTACAGTATAGCACGGAACTATAAAAATTTTAAAATAATTTGAAAGTAATCATAATATAAAATTTGCAATAACACTTGACCATAGACGCTTTTTGTCCTATAATTAAACATATATATCTTCAATCTGCTGAAAAATAATGGCGGTTGAAATTGGTTACAAAGCAATATGGCTACAATTGAACTTTTTCTATTTGAAACAGGTGTGAACCCCTTAGTCCAGTCGATGCGCACGAAAAAATGGTCAAAGATCATTTTTTCGGTGGGTAAAGATCGATTTTGAAAAATTTTTTTTTCAAAATACTAGAAAAAATATAAGGAAAAAAGTTACCATAAATTTGGAGGGTGATCTTTTTTTTTTTTATAAAAAATTAGATGTAAAATGAAATATCTCTAAAAGTATTGAGAAGTTATCGAGACAAACTGGTATCATTGTTTTTGGGATTTAATAACGAACAAAATGAATTTTGAACGAAGTCTCTACGACGAATAGTTGCTGAGATAAAAATTATTAAAGCGCGAAAAACGAAAAAGCGCGTCATTTCGTTCGCGCGCGGATAAACAAAAGAGTGTAACTCGGCAGCAAATCGATATTTTAACAATTTTTTTTCATTATTCTCTTAGTAAATCATATATCAACCATAAAAAAATTTGGTAACTTCCAAAAAAATTTTTTCGAATTTTAAATTTAAAAAAAGTAAAAATCACTTTTTGTTAAATAAAAAATAGAAAAAAAGAAAAATAAATAAAATGACCTAATGGATAATTTTGTTTGAACCATTACCCAAATAATTACGGGTAATGACAGTTAAAAAAAATTTTTTTTTCATAAAAAAACCCGTTTTAAAAATTTTTGAAATTTATCAACAATTAAAAAAAAAAAAATATATTTTTTTTGATACGACAGAAATTCATCTCGCGAAATTCTGAATCGAATGGTATATACGAATTTTTGTCGATTTTTTGAAATTTTTCCTTTATAATTTTCAATATAAGGACTTAGAAAAATTTCTTGCTACGGGACTTTAAAAAAATAGGACTTCGGATATCTTCGGGAATTGCTAGAGAGAGAAAGTAGGCATAAGACGTAGTGTCGTTTTCTAACGGATAATGACTACTTTCTCTCTCTAGCAATTCCCGAAGATATCCGAAGTCCTATTTTTTTAAAGTCCCGTAGCAAGAAATTTTTCTAAGTCCTTATATTGAAAATTATAAAGGAAAAATTTCAAAAAATCGACAAAAATTCGTATATACCATTCGATTCAGAATTTCGCGAGATGAATTTCTGTCGTATCAAAAAAAATATATTTTTTTTTTTTTAATTGTTGATAAATTTCAAAAATTTTTAAAACGGGTTTTTTTATGAAAAAAAAATTTTTTTTAACTGTCATTACCCGTAATTATTTGGGTAATGGTTCAAACAAAATTATCCATTAGGTCATTTTATTTATTTTTCTTTTTTTCTATTTTTTATTTAACAAAAAGTGATTTTTACTTTTTTTAAATTTAAAATTCGAAAAAATTTTTTTGGAAGTTACCAAATTTTTTTATGGTTGATATATGATTTACTAAGAGAATAATGAAAAAAAATTGTTAAAATATCGATTTGCTGCCGAGTTACACTCTTTTGTTTATCCGCGCGCGAACGAAATGACGCGCTTTTTCGTTTTTCGCGCTTTAATAATTTTTATCTCAGCAACTATTCGTCGTAGAGACTTCGTTCAAAATTCATTTTGTTCGTTATTAAATCCCAAAAACAATGATACCAGTTTGTCTCGATAACTTCTCAATACTTTTAGAGATATTTCATTTTACATCTAATTTTTTATAAAAAAAAAAAAGATCACCCTCCAAATTTATGGTAACTTTTTTCCTTATATTTTTTCTAGTATTTTGAAAAAAAAATTTTTCAAAATCGATCTTTACCCACCGAAAAAATGATCTTTGACCATTTTTTCGTGCGCATCGACTGGACTACCTCTTTTAAACAAAAACTTTGATTGGAAATGACAGTATACTTTCAAAAATATTAATGGAAATGTGTATCAAGAGTTACGGTCGTGTGTCTTACCAAGTATAGATTGAGCAGTGTAGAGCATGAGAACTTTAAACTTGTATCTATACCTAAATCAACTATCAATTTGTTGGGATTTAAATTTCAAAATGACATTGTGAAATATGTATTAAAGTCTGACTCAACATGATTTTGGATATTAGATACAAATGAATGATCCACTTTCGATTATGACGAAACAAAATATTTGGCCCTTTCCTTGAAAAGCTATGCCCAATAAAACCGTCTCAAGCACCAAATTTGTATATTTTTTATATATTTTTAATATTATTGTCCTCTTTTGTATCATATATTATAAAAACAAATAGAAATAGTTGCAACGTAGTTCATATCGCACAAGTGTCCTAACTCTGCAAAAAGTGATGTTGCATCATTCTCGTACAAGTGTTGCCTGGGTTGCACATAAGTATCATACAGATATCCTACAAAAATCAGGACTAAATAGTAGGGCGTTATACATGTCACCGATACACGAATAAATCTTTGCACAAGTTCCGGGACGGAAAGAAGATTCGTATCACAATCGTGTCCCAACTAGAAAGTGGGTTGCGATGAATGGAAGCCCCGCAAGTGTCAAGATTGAATAGTGAGTTGCGTTACACAAATGTTGTAATCGCATTGCAGGATGTGCCGCACGAGTCTCGTGACCGTGCAGTAGTTCATGTCACGAAAATGTATTAACTATATAAAAGCTGATGTTTTTAGGTTGAGACACTACAAATGTCCCGATTTTATCAGCCTGGCGAACTACCACCCGAAATTTTCGTTACCGACGCTCGCTAAATAAATGTGTAGCTCCCGTGACGTCACAGGACGGCACGAGGAGGGGAAAGACGGTCACGAACCTCAAACCTCAAGCATTGATCGACACTTCGATCTATCCCCTGGTAGTGAACACCACGCGAGATTTTCTTAGTCATTCTTACTAATATTCACACTACTATTAAGTGACTACTCAGCAGAACCTTAAATAACTTAAAAGTTATTGTCTAATTTAATATTATTAATTATTTTCTACTCATATATTACTAATTTTATATTAGGTAACTATTCACCACGCTTATTATCATTACTAGTTAATCAACTATAGTCTTAAGTCTAAGTATCCAGTTTATTAAATATTTCATTAATTGCGTTACCGAGACATTACAAGACTTGTTTAAGGTGTTATTTGTCGCACAAGTGCCCCACAAATGTCCCACAAGTGTCGCATAGATGTCGCACAAGTGTCGCGTAAGTGTCTCACAAGTTTCGGACATTAGCTAACAAGCGTCGGGCATGTGTCTCGCAAGTGTCGAGCATGTGTCTCGTAAGTTTCGGGCATGTGTCTTACAAACGTCGGGCATGTATCTTGCAAGTGTTAGTTATACTTCGTAAATACATAACATTCACTCATTCCTCGAATTCTAGTAAAATATGCCACGGAACTTTGTCTAGGTCAGAATAACGCGAAAAACATCATAATAATCGGAAATAAATAAATCAGATCTCCGTACATCTATGTACTTCTAAATTTTGGCGATTTCTTGATATACAGAGATAACGAATCTCCAAAAAGTCTTAACCTGTGATGCACATGTATAGTTATAGATGTACGGAGATTTCAATAAGTTTTACAGGTTCTAGGGAGAGTGAGATGTACGTAAATCAACATACATTCAAGTCGATTTAAGGAAATCTACGGCGATAAAAAAAAGTCAAATTTAGATTAACGTCGATCTACGTAGATCTATTTTATTTTTTTTTTCGGGTACTTTTTGTAGAGAATTTTTTTTTCTCTAATTACAGTTTATTCGTATATCAATCTACCAATAACCTGGGAAGTTGTAGATAAAAAAACCACAATTTTTTTATAATTTTTTAAAATATAGTCAAAGATGCCACGTTACTCTGTTATCCTGCGTGATTCTGAAATCTTATTTGATGAATGGAAAACATAATGCCAGTTTTCATTCTTTTTTTTTTTTTTTAAACTTAGGAATTAATTATAATTTTAAGTATCCGTATGTATTCACCCATACAACAGTCTTATACAAGGCTCGAGTAAGTCTGGTCTCAAAAGCAATAGGTGCTAGCAACTTTTTCTACGTAAATGTCGCGCTGCAGATACTTATGGCTAGATTTCAATAGTAAGTCTAGCGCAAGCCTTACACAAAAAATTCGTGCCAGATTATAACTCAATTCTAGAGGAAGACTATTGATGAAAATAGTTGCGCATAGCTTGCTTAAGATCGGCTCATGGCTCAAGGTCAATATCTGGTCTTGCGTCATTCATGCGTAGGTACGTGGCGTAAGTCACTGATGCAAGAAATTCCCCAGAAACTTTTCAACTGCACTATACCTAAGGTACTTCAATATTTTTGTGTACAACGTCTGAAGCAAGTCATATATAAATCTTGATGACGATTTCTTGCTATTTGATCTTGCGCAAGACCCATACTTAGAAAAATCCGCAAGTGACTAGGGGTTTTGCTCGAGGCACTGGAACCGAATTCTCGACTAAGCATGTGTTCCATGGGCATATGTTAGAGTGTGTCTTAAACTACACAACCCACAGAAATTAAGGGATAAAAAAATTGTGAAGTTTTAAGCGATTTTTGACATGCTATATCTTCGAGGAAAATGGCCGTACAGCAAAAATAGACGAAGACAAAATGTTGCTTCAAGTTTTTAGTTTTTAGAACTGGACTTCAAAATTTTTTATCATAATCGGTTCCGGAGTAATCCTAAGAACACCACCGCAAGAAAAATTTCCCACATTTTTGCTCATCTTATAAGAGGTTTGTCAGCTTCATTGAAGATTTTTGATAATCTTACCTTGATGTTCTCTTTGGAAATCTAATATCCTTCAATTTTCCGCCCTTAAAAAGTTTCTATGTCGATTTGGCGCTGCGTTATCATTGATCAAAGCAAAAAAGTACATTTTTACTTTGACAATCAATTGCTCAGATCATATTAATTGTACAAGGAATGTAAGTAGAATTTAAAAATCTGCAAAACATCCTCTATAAGACACAAATATTGGTTTTTAATGGGAAAAATTTTTTCGGATTGACAATGTTGATTAAAAATCAGCTGAAAATTCGCATATCTAGAGATATTCGGAAATTTTAGTATAACTTCGGATATAATGGATGAACGAAGAATACCATCAGTTTTTTTTCAACCTTAGTGTCCTGAAAGAAACTATAAAAATTTTAAAGAACTGCGATTTTTTTTTCCTTAGTGTTTCGAAGTTCTAAAATTAACGTTTTCGTCAAAAATCGCATAATTAGTGATTCTTCGGTTTTTGATCATTTCTTGAATTTCAAAAATTTTTTTTATCAAAGAACCTTATTTTTCTTTTCAAAAACATTGATTATTCGAAAAAATTAACAAAAAAAACTTTTTTCGAAATTTTACTTTTTTTAGATACTTTTTTTTCTTATCAGCTTCAGTATACTTTAGATGCTAAGAAAATCAACAAATAAAAACTCAATACATTCCCACGTAAACAAGATCCTATAAAAAACAGATTGTCTGTATAAAATCGCGGCAAGTACACGTTTAAAATTTTTCACAATCAAGAAAAGATTTTTTTTACAAAAAAAATAAATCAAATCGAAAAAATACCAAGTACCTAAAATAATTCGAAATCATGGAAATCATTTTCATAGAATTGAAAAAACCATTTTAATGTACTTGGTGTGCGTTACTAAATTTATTCAAGCAAAATTAATTTCTAAAATTGATTTCGCAAATAAATTATTTTCTAATAAAATTGAATGGTACTTTTCTTTTTTTAAGTTTATAGGCACATCAGCTATATTGAAAATTTTTTCTATAAATTTTTTTTTCAATTCAATAAAACGTTTTCAATGATTTTATTCATTATTTTTGTAAAAAGAATCTATTCTCAATTGTAAAAAATTTTAAACGTGTACTTGGCGTGATTTTATACAGAGAATCTGTTTTTGGTAGACTTTATCTTTTTTTTTGTCGTGTTTGTTGTTAATGATTTTAATATACATTATTAGAAATTGACATATAATAGAAGACACGTGAGCCTACTTTGTTTATAGTATTTTTTTGTAGAAACAATAAAATTGTTTGTTAACAATCGTAGTAATTTTATACTGCTCGATATCATAACCTGATTAATCAGTTTTTCTAAGATAAGGAGCTGCAGTTGTTTAACAACAGTGCCCTTTAAAGTTAACGTCAAATATATACTTAAACGTCAGACTTTTCTGTTAGTAATTTAAAATATCAAATAGCTTAGTAGTTTGACCTCCCAGCACCTTCCACCTATTATAACTAGCATACAGTGCTAACTACTTACCCTCCCGCCCCTCTGACCCAATGGAATGCTTTTTTTCAGAAACTTAATGGATTATATATATGTTTATATGTATATTATTATTATTATTAACAATAATAGTTAAGTTCCTGTGATATGATTTTCAGTTATAAGGAACTTTTCAGTTATAAGTATTTAGTCTAATTTTGACCAAGTCACAAGCTTTTGAAATGGTGATATGAGCTGGATTCATTTTTCGAAAGCCTGTGACTCGGTTAAAAATAGATCAAATGGAATATATTTTCTTCATTCTCTTTGTTTTTAGGGGTAACATTTTCAAAAAAATACAATAAAATTATTTATCGGAGTTTTCTATTTTATTTTCACTTTTTTCTAAAAAAAAACCAACTTTTTTCGAGGGTTGCTACTTTCAATTTTTGTTTTCTTCTAAATTTTTTCAAATTTTAAGGTCTTCTATAAATCTTCAAAAATTTCCAGAGTGATATTTTATTAAATAAGCCCAGCTGGAATAAAATTTTATTTTTAATTGATGAAAAAAAATAGAAAGAAAAGTCGGCCCACTCTGGGATTGACGGAAATAATTGCAGAATTAATTGAAGTTTTTTTTCAAGAAAATAAAAAAAATAAAGATAGAAAATGGCGAACTTTGAGAAAAGAACGCGAAAATTTCAAGGAGTTTATCATCTTAAAATTTTTTTGTATTTTTTTCTGGAAAGTTTATTTCAAGACAAAAATTTTGGAAAAAAAAAAAAAAAACGTCCCAATTAGTTAATTTTTGAAGAAATTGTAGCTTTTTGAAAAAATAAAAGACTTTGTTTTGAAAAACTCACAACTTTTTTTTGGGTTGGGTAAAAAAATTTAAAAATTTCCTGTAAAATGATTTTAATTGGGTAGAAAAAGAAAAAAAAATTTCAGCCAAATCGAAAGGGCTTGGGGTCAAAAGTGGTCGATTTCTCGTGAAATGTCTCATCCCTTATTAAAACAGAGAATTAAAGAGAATTAAGTAGAATTCATATTTTTAAATTTTCAATACTTTCAAATTCTCTTTAGAGAATTAAATAGAATTAAGTAGAATTCATATTCAGAAATTTTTAATACTTTTTAATTCTCTTCAGAGAATTAGAGAGAATTACGGAGAATTCATATTTTGAAATTTTCAATACTTTTAAATTCTCTTTACAGAATTAGAGAGAATTACGGAGAATTCATATTTTGAAATTTTCAATACTTTAAAATTCTCTTTAGAGAATTAAATAGAATTGAGTAGAATTCATATTTTGAAATTTTTAATACTTTTTAATTCTCTTCAGAAAAATAGAATAAAGAACTATTCCCAAAAATAATATAGAGAGCCCGAACTGGGATAGATATCCCGAATTGTCCATGGGGAAGACCACTGGTTATACCAAATATAATATATTATCTACACCAGATATAGATATATATAGGACGTGGTGCAGGGTATACTGCGCCACTACCAGTAGGTACTTCCCACTCTGCTACGCAAAGTTCACTTGGTAGCAGTGGAGTGATGACTGACGATAATGACCGCTGCATTTGCTTTTAACACTTCTACTAGAAGTGTCCATTTCCAAGAAGCCCGCACGCTCTAGCGTTGAGTGCGGAACTAACTTTCGCTCACTTACTCTCTCCCGCCACATTGTCGGTCGGCGAGCGTCTCACGATGACTCTTACATTTTTTTCCCGTTGCTTTTTCTCTTTTAATTACTTTTTTTTCCGAAAATTTCTTCATAAAAAAAAATAAAATTTTATGTATAAAATTATTATTTCTTTTCTTTCCCAGAATAAAATTTTAATGAATAAATAATTACTAATCATTATTATTTTGTTATTTCAAAGTTGAAAAGAAAAATAATTTTTTTTATTATGGTAACAATTCTCTCGAGTTCTCAGGGAGAACAGGAATTGCAACATGACTTTGAAATTAAAAAAAATAAGATGGAATATTACTTTTTCGGATCCTGTTTTATTCTCTCGGATTCTCGGGAAGAACAGAAATTGCAACATTATTTTAGAATTAAAAAGAATTAGTTAGAATTAAATTTTTCCGAATCCTCTTTTATTCTCTTGAATCCTCCGCGAGAACAGAAATGGAATATTATTTTAGAATCCCTAGCGAATTTGTTTATACCGAAAATTTAAGTTTCTTTTGGGTTCATTTCCGGTGTAGTAAAAATTGACAAATATATCGGTATGTTTTACGAATTATACCCAATGAATACCCAGATTATACTCAAATCGTCTCATGTTTTGGGTATGTTTTTGAATTTTTCATACTTAAATGATACTGAAAAAATATCTATTTCAAGCACGATTTATACTCAAATTATACCGAAATCAGAGAGGTTGAGGACAATATCTATCTATATAAGTCTTTACCTGGTAAATAAGAAAATGTTTCTTTGAAGTTTAAAGTAAATAAATTAATTGCCTACATAGAAAATTATAAAAATAGTATTTCAATTAAGTGTTTAGTATTATAATGCTTTTGAGTAGTAAATACTTATTTACTTTTTTTTTTATTGTACCAAAATAAAAAAAAATTTCACTGTTATAGGAAGTGTTTCTGTTTGTGTTTGATAGACATACAATTATCATCAATTGATTATTTATTGCACGACTCATGATGCAAAGCATCTGAGATGTGCTTTACGATCGAAAAATTTAATTCACCTCACTTCGGTAACTATTTCAATTATTGTACCCTTATTAGTTTACGGAATTGAGATATGTTGCATACTATTTTGAAGATATTTTAATAGAGATTAGTTCCATACTCTTTAAAAATTTATTTAGTTCAATAAAAACGGAAAAAACATCAAAATAGTCTAAAAAAATTTACTGTCCGTCAAGTATGAAACCCGTAGACACAATAACTTACGAAAAAATGCAGTAATTGAATCAAATTTTTTTTTTTTAAATTCTTTGAAAGATTTGTAGATCCCCTATTGCAAATGGCTAGGTAACTCAGTGTCGTTTAATTACAATTAATAAAAGAATAAAAAGGCTGTATAACTATATCTATATATATCGATGTAAAATTAACATGGATGCCGATATATCTATACCTATACATTATACGTACATTTATTCCACCAGGGGCGCTTGCGAATTATCATCCTAGCACAGCTGTTTTTTTTTTGCTAATTGGTAAGCCTGAATTTTTTGGGTTCAATTTTTTTATATTTACATATATTTTTTTTGTTTTTATTATTAATCGAGATATTTTGAGTAGGTTCTTTTATTATTATAAAAAAAATACTAATATAATTAAAAAAAAAAAAAAAACAAACAAATTTTAAGGAAAGAAAATTTTATATATTTTAAATTTATTCGTGCTTCCTGCCATTTTTTTATTATTATTTTATTATTTCATAATAAATGAGTATCATGAGTCGTGCACTTTTTGATTTTCCAAATTTTTTGATTCTATTACAATAATAGTATAGATAGTTAACATGAATATAATGCATAAAAAAATCAAACCATAAATAAAAATAAAATTGTTTATTTCATGAAGACCTGTGACAGCGCTATGAGGACTGCACGAGACTCTCAAGTGAGAAGTCACAACTTCGGAACCTCAGTCAATTATCACTTTTTTTTTCTTTTTTTTTTGAATTATTTATTAAAAAAACATATAAATAAATTAATCAACTAATATACTTAAACACATTAAACATATCAATATCTAAGAAATTAATTTTTTTATCTCAGTACAACTTTGGTATAAATTGTTCAAAAAAATACCTAAATTATTGTTATGGATAAGTATAATTTGAGTATACTTTTAGAATTCTAGTAAAAACATAATAAAATGATACTCAAATACCAGGTATGTTTTAGATATTTTTTTCGGTGAAACCCAATTCGCTAGGGATTAAAAAGAATTAGTTAGAATTAAGCTTTTTCCAATCCTCTTTTATCCTATTGAATTCTGCGCGAGAACAGAAATTGAAGATTACTTTGGAATTGAAAAAAATTAGTTAGAATTAAACTTTTTCGAATCCTTTTTTATTCTCTTGAATCCTCCGCAAGAACAGATAATAAATATTATTTTAGAATTTAAAAGGATAAGTTAAGATTCAAGTTTTCGAATCCTTTTTTATTCTCTTAAATCCTCCGACAAAACAGAAATTCTAAGTTAGTTTAGAATTAAAAAGAATTAGTCAAAATTAAACTGTTTCCAATCCTCTTTTATCCTATTGAATCCTCCGCGAGAACAGAAATTGAATATTACTTTAGAATTACAAAGAATTAGTTAGAATTAAACTTTTTTGAATGCTCTTTTATTCTCTTGAATCCTCCGCGAGAACAGAAAATAAATATTATTTTAGAATTTAAAAGGATAAGTTAAGCTTAAACTTTTCGACTCCTTTTTTATTCTCTTAAATCCTCCGCCAAAACAGAAATTCAAAGTTATTTTAGAATTAAAAAGAATTAGTTACAATTAAACTTTTTTGAATCCTCTTTTATTCTCTTGAATCTTCCATGGGAACAGAAATTAAATATTATTTTAGAATTAAGAAGAACTAGTTAGAATTAAACTTCTTCGAATCCTCTTTTATTCTATTGAATCGTCCACGGGAACTGAAATTAAATATTATTTTAGAATTAAAAAGAATTAGTTAGAATTAAACTTTTTCCAATCCTCTTTTATCCTATTGAATCCTCCGCGAGAACAGAAATTAAATATTATTTTAGAATTAAAAAGAATTAGTAAGAATTAAACTTTTTCGAATCCTTTTTTATACTTTCGAATCCTCCGCGCTATCAAAAATTGCAGTATTATTTTAGAATTAAAATGGATAAGTTAGGATTAAAAACATTCAATTCTTTTTTATTCTCTTTAATCCTAAAACGATAATAATTTTTTCGCTAGATGAAGGAGAATTGAATAGGATTCATTTTATGTTCGATCTGAATTCACCGGAGAGTTAAGAGTATTGAAGAGTATTAAGTAGTATTAAATATGTGTGCTTTTTTAATCCTTTTTAATTCACTTTTTTAACCAGGGATATGTATAACCTTATACATAACCTAATAGCCACTTTAGCTTGAAATTGACAGTAATCTAACAATCGAAATTATTGAAATTTGCTGCCCAAATACACCTACAATTTGAAAGCAAAAATTGGAAAAATGAACTTAATGTCATTGTCTGACAGTAACTTTTGTAGTCAAATTGATTTAAAGTTACAGACAATTTACTGTCAACTTAACCGTAACTAACATTGACATTGCCTGAAATTTGCTGCTCGAATTTTTCGACAATTTGACAGCAAAAGTTAAAAAGAAAAATTTGCGGTCAATTTTTCCTTAATTCAAAGGTAAATGTTCACTATAACAAAAAAGTAGATAATGTTAGTTCCTACCATTTCAGAAGGTACCCAAATTCATACATAAAATTGTCTACAATTTAAGGGTAAAAAAATACTTTGCAATTTTTCAAGTCAAAATAACAACAAATTGATGTAAAAATTTGCCTGAAAATTGACGAAAAATTTTTTCTCGTTAACTTTTGAAGTGAATTTGCATTTCGATTGGGGTAGTACATTTTCGTAATATTGTATAGCAAGTTGTATGCAAATTGTCATCACAAAAGGAAAAGTCCGAAGTTGACGGATATTTGGATAAAAATTCAAGGAAACTTTTGTAAGTAAATTTTTGTTAAAGCAAACTGTGCTATTAGGGTAGTTCGGCCAAATACAGCCAATGACAATATCGGTATCTGTCATCGCGCTAAATATTATACGATTTTGATACCTGTAAAATATTAACTTAAAAACTACATTAAATATTTATTTGCTGGATCGAGATGGTGAAAGAAATAAGAAGTCACTGATTTGGTGTATTATCCATATTTAATAAAAATAAATCACAGATAATAGCGTAGGGTACAAGAGTCGATCACGAGTTTATATTAGAGCACTTATTAAACAGTATTCGATTGCATTTGAGTTTAATTGAGTTAGTATAAATTGCATGGCACCGTACACATGAAATATTATATACATTATATACATATAGAGCGTAGTTAAAGATTGAGTTTATTGAGTTTAATGAATACGAGTTTTATAAAGAATGAATTATTAACAATTAATGATTTACAATATCATGAATAGTTCGAGTATAAATTTTAGTCACAATTAATTTTAATACGCGACATAGAGTACGAGTAAGAGCCGAGTATTAATAAGAGATGCGTAGCGAGCCGAGTTTGAACGTATAATAATTACTTTGCAGTCACAAATAAAATTTGATATTGATTTTTGAGATTAAGTATGACTGGATGACTGAATGATGACATCAGTCACACCAGTTGACATCGAGTACGAGTAAATATTAAGCGATGAGTAATAAATTAAATTGTAAATTGAATACTTATTTGTGGCTGCAAAGTCACATGATGGCAAGTATGTGAATAGATATAGCCCGCACGTTAGTTTAACACGCGGTCACCACAGCAATGAGCACAGAGTTTACATATGAAAAAACAGATATAATTGAAGAATATAGATGATAACAAATACATGGTGAATCAGCGAGTTACAATTAGAATGATGTACTTGATAATGTAGAGTAATTAACACGATGAAATTGAATTACAATAAAAACTGGTAGCACGTGGTGTTCTATCACAAGTGTTGTAGAGTAATGCCAGTTGCCGCGTAGCTGGCTATCGAGTTGAAATTCCGAGTATCAGAGGGCGCGTCGATAGCAGCACCTCTGGTATAGTAGAGCGTAGAGTTGTCAAGTGTTCTGGCGCGAACATTTGAAATTTACGCAACAATACCACTTAGCGGATATAACCCGATAGAACTTAAAAATATTAAAAAAAAATTTAGCAACCCACAAATATTATTTCTGTGGTATATGTATGCAAAATCAGGAAACATTAAAAAAATACAATTAAACTCTGAGTGCGAAATGAATAAAAAGAATTCATCTAAGACATTAACAGGGATTTATTTATATCATTGAAATCTAAAACGTTCTTACATTCGATTGATCGTCATCTCCTGACATGATATCGATAGTTCAACTATGGATTATTGTTACAATTTTATATCAGCATTCCAATTTAACTCAATGAAACCATAGTTAAAAATACAGACTGAAACACCGCTAGTGGCGCAATAATGAATCATTTTTTTTTTTAAATTTCAATGTTTACTGAATTGTTACATTTCTTACAACTTTTTTTTCTCTAGCAGTGCCCCTAACGCATTAAAAATTTGTTAAAGTGTATAAATTGGGGGTGCTATAGTAGATGCTAGCTAAATTTAATCATTTAAATTGGTTCTCATAAGTACAATGGGTAAAATTTTGGAATTTAAAGACGAACAATCAATTATCTTTCGACTAGAAAAGGAATTTTCTAAAAATTTTTTAATTTAATAAAGTTTTTAAAAATCGGAGCTTCAAACCATTATGTCTACGGTATAGATACACGTTAGGCTCGCAGCATGTCACTTCTCACATATACATGCGTTTGAACGCCCTAGCGGATCCGAATTACGGTAAATACAGTGATTTACCGTAATTTACGGTGCCTAGCAGAATTACCGTAAATTACGGTAAATTACGGTGATCCACGGAAATTACGGTAAATTACCGTAATTTTACGGCGCCTAGCAGAATTACCGTAAATTACGGCAATTTACCGTAATTTGCCGTAGATTACCGTAATTTACAGTAAATTACCGTAATTTACGGTAATTCTGCTAGGCACCGTAAATTATGGTAAATTACAGCAAATTACGGTAAATCACTGTATTTACCGTAATTCGGATCCGCTAGGGCGTGTACTTCGCGCGAGACACTACCGTGTCCCCTGATTCATTGTAAACAGATTTAGAAAAAGTTTAACATGTCGAAGTTCTAAATTCTATACAGATTAGAACTTTAATGGCCAATTTTTTAATCCGAGTTTATTTTAATTCGGATTTAAATTAAGATGGGTAGTATATCTATTAGGAAAATTCGTTTGGAAAGACTATTTTTTTTCACTTCCGCTTAAAAATATTGTTATAGACATTGAAAAAAAAAAAAAAAATTCCCTGCTAGTTTCAGCCCTTAATTGTAATTTTAAGTACTTTTTGTTTCATTTTGAAGTTTTGACATTTAAAATACATAGTAAAATAAGAATGTTTTTTTCAATTTTCAATGACTCAGCCACATTTGAAGTTACTGGGTCGCCATTTACGGCATGTTGTAGGTGATTTGATACTCTTCAAAAGCATCCTCAATAATTTTACTCAGATTCTAGTTGCTTTTTGTGTATTGGTTCTGAAAAACATTTTTTTATGATAATTTGGGTTTTTAGTTGATATTGAGTAAATTACAAAATTTACAGTAAAAATGCCGATAACAATTTTATAGAAAATTTTATTCTCTACAAAAAAAGCTCTTTAAGTTATGTGGCTCAAGTTCTTCGTTCATGTGATATAGGGATTTTATTAATTTTGTAAATAAAATATTCTTTCACAAATTCGATTAAATGCCTTTTAATTTTAAATTTAAATGAGTGAATAATTTTCTTATTATTAAATCTATCAATGAAAATACGAAGGATTAAATTTTATAAGCTTCGAAATAACTTTTTAAAAATATTTTATTTACTAAATTGATTAAATTCCTGTATAACGTGAACGAAAAACTTGACCCACTTAACTAAGAAAACCTTTTTTGTGAAGAATAAAATTTTTTAAAAAATCGTTGTCTGCATTTTTACTGTTGTAACCGTGCAACAGCGATTTTAAGACGTGAGAGTGAGGCTCTCTCGCTTCTATTTGTCCTCTCTCTCTCTCTCTCGTATAATTTTCTCGTTTGCGAGTTCGGCTGAGTCTCAGCGCTAGTCTTAGCGCAGCAGGTGAGCGATTTTCGGTCACTGCGCATAATTAGGTGGGGTCAACACGAGGTGTTGACCCGAGACAATTAATCAAGAGACGACACTTGAACTCTAGAGTGCAAACCGATCAGTCGTTTCTTTTATTTTTTATTTTGCAAAAGAATATACTTGTGCTCCAGTGCGCTTAATGAGCAGTCGCTCTTTCTACTCTGCTTAAATTATTTTACTTCTTTCAATAAGCTACGATTTTATATTCAGTGATTTTAAGTCTTGTGCTTCTGTGTGCTTAATTAAAACCAAGTGTTGCGGTGACTTGGATTGTCCAAATTCCCAGGAGGTAATTTGCTGCGAGAACCAGATTTCCACCAACCCCACGTGGATCACCCAGGGACCAGGAGGATGGAGCGTAGGCCGATTCCTGCAGTAAGTCCCGACATTTGCTCACTCATATATATCTATATTCTATAATATTTCCCGTATAAATTCTCTCTTCGACGCGGTAATTTCCCGCCAATATTTCTCATCTCCCACGACATTTATTCCCGCGTATATCGCCCGATAATTTCTTTAAATAAAATGGTAATAATTACACTTATATGTATATAAACTAAGGGGAAAATCTTGTACATAAAGGGTTGGTTAAATAAAATACATAATTTGCATTAATTGAGTATTAATTTTAAACTATCACCAGAGTCCTGTAGATTTAAGTTTATTTTCAGCCGCGTGTCCGGCCCAGGACGAGCCGACTCACCCCCGAGAGTATTAAGTTCCCGAATTTCAGAACCAGCGAAAATCGACTTGAATCACTAATTAAATTAATAAATTATTAAGCTCGGGAATTAAAACTTAACAGTGGTTCTTGGCTACCTGGACACGCAGTAGCCAGGGCCAACCGTTATATTTGGCGCCCAACTCGTGTTCCTCGTCCTGAAAATTTTTTAGACCTGGTGATAGTAGATAATTTATAATTATACCAATTTATAATTATAAAAATTACAAATAAATTTTGAATTTTTCTTGCACCACCCTATTACCGTTGAAGAGAGAAATTCTATACAACCAAAAATTGTGTTTTTATTGCATTGGTTGCCCAAAAATTTAAATATGTTATAAACTAAAATTTTAATAATAAAATAATAACTGGGAGAAATAAAATTTTAAGTTTAACGCGTGCGAGAAAAAATCGATAAATTCCCGTAGCGCCGGTTAGACAAAGCGATACTCACCGGCTTACGCATTGGTCGCACGCGTCATCAGTAAACAAACGATAAATACTGGTTGAGAAAATAAAAATAAAATAAAGTAAAATAAAGAAAAATAAAATAAAATAAAGTAATTCTTTTGTAAAATAATAGAGTAAATAAAATTTCTTTGGTGACAGTGTCAGTCAAAATAAAATCTTTACCAGAAATAAAATTTTGCTGGAAATAATTTTCAAAATAAAATCTTTACCAGAAATAAAATTCTGCTGGAAATAATTTTCAAAATAAAATCTTAAATAAATAAATCAGTACTTATCTAGTTTATACTGGTTTAGAATAAACCATTCTTTCGAGTAACCGGTAATTTGAATTTATTCGGTATATGAGTCACCATAAATAAATTACTCAAGTAAAATAAATTAAAATTAGTAATTATCGGTCAAGAACAGTCGTTAAGATTTTTGTTTCGGAAGTTTATTCTAAAAGAATAATTAGATTTAGTAATAAATAAGTAATTAAAATAAAAACAATACTTTCATCGTAGTACTGATAATAATTATCCAAGTAATCGGATAAACGTTCTCCGGAAGTTAATTCCGGTAAAACAATAATTTTTCTTGAGAACAAATAAAACTAAAGCTGTGATTTAGGGATTAAATATTAGTCATCGGTTTAGATAAAATAAAATTGTAATCCGGAAATAAAGATTATCCGTGTATATATTTATATTTGATAATTGTGCTTCGGCATTATTTGTTTAAATTTAAGACTAATTGGGCTCGTAAGCTGATAATAGCCATCGAGTAAAACCAGTAATTGAGAATTAATTTGTTTTGAAAATGAGTAATACGCGACCATTGACGCGCCAAAATTCTAAACAACAAAGTAGGCAGGATAGCGGGGAGGTAATATTTGACGGGGTTGGTTCATCGAACCAGAGTAACCAATCCAGGGTAGTACACTCACCACCTTCGAGTACTACCGTTTCGTCCGTGAACTCGACAATGTCGGTTCCCCCTCCCTCGGTACCAAATATACCAAGCCTGGTGGTCACTGCAGGTACGCCACTACAGAACAGACCACCAGTTAGGCGTAGTTTAGGAAATAATTTAGCGACGGTACCAAGTACCACGTCAATGGTCACCACGATGACCACAACTATCGTTACAACCACACCGAGTACGGTAACAACTACACCGGTTACAACAATACATACACCGATAACAACTACTACCGCATCGGGGTTAGTCAGAACGAATAATTCACCGGCAATTAATTCGAATGCGCAAATAAACGAAAGAATAAATAATAATAATTTGCAAGCGTCTGTGGACGGGGTATTTATTGAAAACCCCCCACCGGTACAACTTCCATCGATTCAGCCTAATGCGGGATCCGTTTCTTACCCTGGCACCGTTCCAGTTCCCGCACAGACTGAACAAGGAGCAACTCTTGTTGCTTTAGCACAAATAATAAATTGCATTCAAAATTTGTCTCTTACTTTACACTCGCAGCGGGAAAATACTTTACAAGTGCCTGTACAACTTAACACACAAACTGTTCGCACCGTAACTCACAGTTTTGGCGACGGGGAGTGTGGTACAGGACACTTGACACAAGATACTAGGGCTATGACGTCTTCAGCCCTCCCGGTGTACGAACAACCTGGTACCAGTGGAACCATGAATGTCCACAGTAACTTAGCAGGAATAAATAATAATATAAATAATAATTCAAATATTGATTCGAATGCGAATCCAAATAATTACCCAATCCAAAACAACAATTTAAACAATAATATTAATGTAGATAATAATTTTAACAACAATAATTACCCGATCGGATCACAAATTAATAATGCAAACGATAATAATTATTGCGAACTAAGAAATAATAATAATTATCGCCCGATGAATAATTACGGGAATAACGTCAATGATAATTTCGATGTATTGGGGGAAAATTTAGGAACCGGTGGCTATCAGGATAGATATCTGAATCAGAATGGCAGTGAGAGATGCCAAGGGTTTTTTGAGCAACCCAGAGCGAATAATTTAGCATTACCAGATGTCGCGGCGGTCTCGTTACGTAAATGGCGGGATATAAGAGAAATCGTGAGATCTTGGCCTGTACGATACCCGCAAGGCGATTTATCCGCCAATAGTTTTCTGGCTTCATTTGAAGCCATGGCATTTCACGAGGGTTGGTTAATAACGGATTTAATAAAAATTCTCGGCTATATTTTTGTCGGTAAAGTTAATAAATGGTATGATACGTATAGTAGGCATTGGACAGATTATGACCATTTTAAGCGGGAATTTTTACGAGCATTTGGCTCTCATAAAACAGATACGCAACTCTTAATGGAAATTGGTCAGTTAAGACCAGAAGCCGGTGAATCTTCAACCGACTTTGTATTCCGAGTACAACAAAAATACTGTGAAATGCGTAACCCTCCTCCCGAATCAGAACAGGTGACGTGCATACGCAACCATTTACCTAGAAGTTTATCAACGTTGGTATTTTCTAGGCTAGTAAATAATTATGATGACCTATTATCGGTATTACATGAAGCTGCCGTATTATTAGAGGAGAACAAACGCACGTTAGAGTCATCCGAGAAGTCGAGTTCCAAAACGAAAGAAAAATCGCGTTTCTCAGCAGTACATACGTCACCGCGTAACTCTATTTTGGTTGATATGATGAACGGGAAACAACCACTGATTATTGAAGAAATTCGTGAGGGTGAGGACGGTCAATTTATTGTTTGCGCGTCGGCAGCAACGGTACAACCTCCTCAACAAAATTTTCCATCCTATCGTCCTCAAAATAATAGAGCGCGAAATTCAAATAACGCGAGTAACGACGGTAGTTTTAACGTCGCACCGCGCTCGTATAGTGAAGTTACTGCTGGTCGAAATTTAGACCAAGATTTCTGTCACAATTGTGGACAAAATGGTCACACATTTGACCAGTGTAACAACATTAGAGTTGATGTCTGTAATTTTTGTTTCAGAGCAGGTCATATTAAACAAAACTGCTTTCAAGCAAACGGTGGTCCACCCAACAATGGGTTTAACCAAAATTTTAATTCCCGTCGGTCGAATGGTCCTGCCCAAGTAAACTATAATAATAGAAATAATTATAATAATAATCCAAATAATAATAGAAATAATTATAATAATAATAATAGAAATAATTATAATAATAATAATGTAAATAGAAATAATTATAATAATAATTCGTATGTAAATAGAAATAATTTTAATCAAAATCGTGGGCAATCTAATTTTAGAGTAAATGAAAATGGCAATGAAAGCGGTTATCAGTTTCATGAGAATAATCGGGCAATTTCTCATTCTCAAGGCGATAATAATGTAAATAATAATCGTAATAATAACCCCTTTAATTGCGTCGAAGTTCAGTCGACCAGTGCTGGCGATGCCAGTTACCCTCAGTCGTCAAAAAACTAATCTCGCCCTCCTATTCCCCGAGGAGAAAGGGCGCGACATTCAGAAAATCGGTTAAACGAAGGAAAAGGGGAAATCGGAGCCCTAGTAATTATCGCGCGCACCAAATCTGGTTAAATAAACCAAATAAATTTAATAGAAATTCTATAAATACTTTAAATAAAAATTCGGAACCTGACGGCGTCTTAGAATTGAGTACTGTCGGTCCGGTGGAAACTAGTAATTATGAAAATGTCGTAAATAAAACTTTGGGACCAGACGGCGTCTTAGAATTGAGTACTGTCGGCCCGATGAAAGAAATTTATAATAAAAATTCGATAAATGTAAATTTAACTAGACCTGACGGCGTCTTAGAATTGAGTACTGTCGGTCCGGTAAATGAAGTTTATAATAGAAATTTGGTAAATATAAATTCAACTAGACCTGACGGCGTCTTAGAATTGAGTACTGTCGGTCCAGTTGTTCTAACCAGTGGTGAGCAAGTAGGCGATATAATTTTAGAAAATCAAAATTTAAATTGCATTGGCTCCGATATGTTTAATAATTTTGAGACTGAGGTCGATTTAAACGACCTATGCGACCCAGTTACGGTCGAAAATAATTCTAATCAACAAGTAGATGATTCAATTAGCTTCGAGAATGAGGATGATATTGGTAGTGGTGATAGAGTAGGGGATAGGTGTGTCGAGGAAGACACCTTCTCGGAATTCTGTAAAATATACGATAACGTAAACGGTTTATCAGTCTTTAATAATTTGTCTGTTTTAAATAAAGATTGTCCTATTTTAGATAATTTATTTGTTTTAAATACTGACGAAATTAACCGATGGGAAGGCTTGAGGGAAGAAGCACAGCCCACGGTTAATTTACATGATTCTAATAATTTAATCGAAGATATTTATGAAAATTTTAATCGGGATAATTCTTATGAAGTTCCTCTAAATCTTTTGGAAAATTTTGAAGTTAGTGATTTTATTGAGTCAATTGGTTCTGATGAATCCGAGGAACCAGGTTCCGTTAATGTTCCTGGGGTGCCATATTTATGTGGATTGGAGCCACTCGAAAATGATGAGGAGACCGAAGAGACGTGGGAGGAAGAATTGGATCCAGGTTTTGAACCTGAAGATCCCGCGTTAATTGACTCTCCACCATCTTGTCCTTCACCCCCACTCGCGTCGTATTTACCAGAAATATTTAAAGATAAAATATTACCCTCACGTGTCGCCAATCGTATTGCATCTCGGACCAAATTTTATTCCGGTACTGGTCCGGAGCCACCTAAAATTACAGCACGAATACCTGTGTCTATTTGGATATTCGGGGTGCAAGTAAACGGTATAATTGATACGGGAAGTGAAAGGTCCTATATCAATCGGCGAGTTTATGACCAAATACGTGAGCTAAGCTCTGGTCAATTACAATCAGACGATACGAACCGTCGGGGAGTTCTTCTCGCGAACCACACCGAATGCAAAACTATCGGTGGGGCTCCTTTCATTATACAAATCAGTACAATAGCCGGAGAGCAATATCTGAGTGTCCTCGAGGACCTGAGCTATTCAGTAGTCCTGGGTATGGACTTCGCTCTTCAATTTGGCTTATTAATCGATTGTGCAAATAAAACTTGGAAATTTAAAGGCACTGATGAAAGTCATCCTTTTCAATTAATTAATTGTAATGATAATAAAACCCGTTGTCAATTACTAACTTCTGACCAACAAAAAGATTTTGATGAATTTTTAAAATCGGAAATGTCAAAATTCGCGGAGTTACCGAACCAAGGTCTAACTGACCTCGTGCAGCATACGATTACTTTACAGCCGGGAATAAAACCCATACAAATCCGTCCATATCGGCGTAGTCCTGTTATATCGGCGGAATTAAATAAACAAATCGACGAGCTGCTCGAGAAGGGTTATATAAGGCCCAGTAACAGTTTCTGGTCGTGTTCTCCGGTCATGGTGACCAAAGCCTCAGGTGATTGGCGTTTTTGCGTTGATTATCGACCAATCAACAAATATACTATTTTACCCGCTCACCCTCTTCCAAATATGTTACGTATTCTAAGTGCTTTACATGATGCGAAATATATAACTACGATGGACCTCAAGGAGGCGTTCCATCAAGTTTTAATGGCACCGGAGTCCATTCCTTACACTGCCTTCTCCGTAGAGGGTAGGGGGCAATTTGAATGGGTTCGTATGCCTTATGGGCTCGCGGGTGCACCATCAACGTTCCAAAAAGCGATGGATAAGCTCCGTGAACGGTTTGTAGATAGAATACATCAAAGAAATCTACCGAGGTCTTGGATAGATAAAGTTTTCGCGTATCTAGACGACTGGGTAATAATAAGTGAGACCTATGGCGAACACAAAGCCATTTTAACTCTTGTCTTTGAAATATTTCGCGAGGCTGGATTATTAATAAATCCAAGTAAATGTAAATTTGCGAAATCGGAGGTGAAATTTCTTGGTTTTATAGTAGATAGAGAGGGTCTACGACCTGACCCTGAAAAAATAGCGCCTATCGCGAATTTCCCGCGTCCAACGACTAGAAAACAGGTACGCAGTTTTTGCGGATTAGTAAACTGGTACCATAGGCATTTACAAAACGTCGCGAAGGTCGAAGGACCTCTAAATAAATTATGTAGCGTGAATACTGAGTGGAAGTGGGGAGATGAGGAAGAAAAGGCTTTCCAAGATCTTAAACAAGCTCTAGTTAATGCGAAACCGTTGGCTGTACCTCAGCCAAATCTTCCGTATTATTTATACACCGATGCGAGTGATACGGGTCTAGGCGCGTTCTTGGTTCAAAAAGAACCAGATACTGGGAAAGAATTTCTTATAATATGTTTAAGTAGACCGTTGCGAGGTGCCGAAACACGTTATACTACAACCGAGAAAGAGTGTTTGGCGGTTGTATGGGCCGTAAGAAAATTAAGATGTTATTTGGAAGGGTTTCCGTTTGTTGTGGTTACTGACCACGCATCGTTAAAATGGCTCCATACCTTAAAAAACCCGAACGGTAGGCTTGCTCGTTGGGCAATGGAACTTTTGGCCCACCAGATCACGATTGAACACCGTCGTGGGACCGAGAACGAAGGCCCGGATGCCTTATCGCGCTTATACGAGGACCAGGAGCCCGTGGAGTGGTCCGAAGTCCTCGATGAAATTAAAAATAAAGGTGTAGATTTTGTACATATTCAAGTTCGCTCGTGGTACGACGTAAAGAAAGCAAATGTTAGAAAATACCCGGAAAATTTTGTTGAATGGCGAATAAATAATGAGGATAAATTAGAATACTATAAACCGGATTATTTAAAAGAATGTATAGATGATCAAGACGCGTGGAAATTGGTTTTAACTGAAAACGAGATTCCAGATATTTTGAAAGCAAACCATGATGTGCCAGACGCGGGACATTTGGGTCGCGATAAAATGTACCATCGGATACGTACACGTTATTATTGGCCTGGTATGTATCGCGATGTCGGCGAGTATGTAGATAATTGTGAGACGTGTAAAAAGGTCAAATATAAACAGATCTCGTCTCAAGCGCCGATGCGCACGCGACAACCAATTGAACCCTGGGCCATAGTCGCAGCTGATGTGACTGGCCCATTTCCGCGATCTAAAACGGGCTATCAATATGTGTTAATAGTACAGGACCTATATACGCGATTTATTGAGGTCTTTAGGCTTCGTAAGCAGACTGGATTAAATGTCAAGAAAAGTTTTCGTCGCGTTTTTTCACGCTGGGGATACCCTCTATTTTTAATCACCGATAATGGGAAAGAATTTATTAATCATGAAATTAAAGATTATTTAAAAGAAACGGGAATAAAATCTGTACCTACAGCGATCGCGCACCCGCAAAGTAACCCGGTTGAAAGAATTAACCGTACTCTGAAACCAATGATACGGGCATTTATTTCGAAAGATCAGACGTCGTGGGATGAGCACTTAGGTGAGTTCCAGCTCGCCTACAATAGTAGTTACCATGCTTCACTACATATGTCGCCATATTATTTGGTTCATGGTAAAGAACCACGGCTGTCGGGTAAAATAACCGAACTAGAAATAGATGACTTAGATTCAGATGATAATTCATGGCGCGATCGAGTAAATCGTCTTGATCAGTTACGACACAAAATTGAAGCTATCATGAAAGTAGAAAGTGAGAAACAAGCCGTATATCATGATAAGGGACTTAAAGAGCCGCCTAAATTACAAGTGGGTGATTCGGTATATTACCCAAACAGAAAATTAAGTAAGAAAATTGATAAATATTCGTCTAGTTTGGCTAACAAATTCTTGGGGCCAGCCATCGTCAATAAGATCATCAGCCCTTTAGTTGTCGAGTTAAAATCAGATGCTGGGAAAATTTTGGGCAATCATTATGTACCAGATTTAAAATTGCCCAGGCGCAGTCAGAGGCTGATGATAACCGTTTAATTTGTTGCCAAGAGAAGAGAGTGACCGCCGAATCAATGGAAAATTTACTTAATCTTTTTCAGCTTCCGAGCCCCAATCTCAAGTCTGGCGACGGGGAGTGTAACCGTGCAACAGCGATTTTAAGACGTGAGAGTGAGGCTCTCTCGCTTCTATTTGTCCTCTCTCTCTCTCTCTCGTATAATTTTCTCGTTTGCGAGTTCGGCTGAGTCTCAGCGCTAGTCTTAGCGCAGCAGGTGAGCGATTTTCGGTCACTGCGCATAATTAGGTGGGGTCAACACGAGGTGTTGACCCGAGACAATTAATCAAGAGACGACACTTGAACTCTAGAGTGCAAACCGATCAGTCGTTTCTTTTATTTTTTATTTTGCAAAAGAATATACTTGTGCTCCAGTGCGCTTAATGAGCAGTCGCTCTTTCTACTCTGCTTAAATTATTTTACTTCTTTCAATAAGCTACGATTTTATATTCAGTGATTTTAAGTCTTGTGCTTCTGTGTGCTTAATTAAAACCAAGTGTTGCGGTGACTTGGATTGTCCAAATTCCCAGGAGGTAATTTGCTGCGAGAACCAGATTTCCACCAACCCCACGTGGATCACCCAGGGACCAGGAGGATGGAGCGTAGGCCGATTCCTGCAGTAAGTCCCGACATTTGCTCACTCATATATATCTATATTCTATAATATTTCCCGTATAAATTCTCTCTTCGACGCGGTAATTTCCCGCCAATATTTCTCATCTCCCACGACATTTATTCCCGCGTATATCGCCCGATAATTTCTTTAAATAAAATGGTAATAATTACACTTATATGTATATAAACTAAGGGGAAAATCTTGTACATAAAGGGTTGGTTAAATAAAATACATAATTTGCATTAATTGAGTATTAATTTTAAACTATCACCAGAGTCCTGTAGATTTAAGTTTATTTTCAGCCGCGTGTCCGGCCCAGGACGAGCCGACTCACCCCCGAGAGTATTAAGTTCCCGAATTTCAGAACCAGCGAAAATCGACTTGAATCACTAATTAAATTAATAAATTATTAAGCTCGGGAATTAAAACTTAACAGTGGTTCTTGGCTACCTGGACACGCAGTAGCCAGGGCCAACCGTTATACTGTACATTCCGTTATTTAGTCAATATCAACTAAAAACAAAAATTATCTTTAAGAAAATGCTTTTCAGAACCAATGCACAAAAAACAATTCGAGTCGAAGTAGAATTACCGAGTAAATTTTAAAGAGTATCAAATTATCTACAAAATGCCGCAAACGGCGAGCCGATAACCTAAAATGCGGCTGACTTATAGAGAATTAAATCAGAATGTCTACAACAATATTTTCAAGTGGTGAAAAATAAGAAAATAGCCGTTTCAAGTGAATCGCCCTAATATCTATACATTTATAGCATAAAGATATACCAGCTATATTAATTTAAACCCAGATTAAAAATCGGTCTATCGGTTAACCCTGCGGGCCAGCCCCAAAACTTCCCGCTGTTTTCGAGCTCGTTGAGCTCGAAAACATTATTGTGAATTCATTTTCGAGCTCTTCGAGCTCGCAAGTACTTTTGTATGCCATTGTTTTGTAAAAAACCATTTTTTAGCATTTCTTTCTCCCACGATATCTCGCAAACGAATTCACTGATTTTGATGGTTAAGGTGTCAATCGACGCGTTATATTAAGTTTTAAAGCTGATTAAATTTTGAAATTGATTTAATCAGCCGTTTTTGAGAAATTTCAAAAAAACCAAGAAAAAAATTTTTTTTGAATTCTTTCGTCAACGGTTTCTTTTGAACGAATGAACCGATTTTGATGGTTGAGGTGGCATTCAACGCGGCTTATAGAGTTTTAGAGCTGATTAGATTTTGAAATCAATCCATCGAGCAAATTAAAAGTTATCCAAATAAAACATTTTTGAAAAAATTTTATTTTCGAAATATCTCTAAACGCTCCCTACCGATTAAGTTCAAATTTCTACGGCTTCAAGACATTAACAAGCCGCGTTGAATGACACCTCAACGATCAAAATCGGTTCATCCGTTCAAGAGTTATGAATATTTACATACATACATACGTACGTACGTACGTACACACATACATACACTCGGACATCATCGTGAAATTAGTCAGGATAGCTTCCTAGAACCTCAAAACGTCCAAATTTGATAGAAATTCGGTTTTTGCAAATCGGACTGAAACCAATAACTTCTCGAATTTTTGAAAATTTTCAATTTTTTTAGCGGGAAGTTAAAAATAAATGCGGTTTGAAAAATTAGCCTTAAGTTGAACATTATTTGAACGTATAGGATTTTAATAGGGAGAAATATAGTGGATTTAGCACCTTATGTGGACGAATTTTATGTGAGGTGAGAACATTTCGAAAACCTAACTCTGGAAACCTATACATACTCCATTTTTTCCTTCTATAATAAAGCTGTAAAATTAGAGATTTTTTAACTTTTTTAAAATAAGGAAAAATTGTAAAAAACTACGTTTTGATAATTATGTTTCAAAGAAATTCTCATCTGGCGCAAAATTCATTCACCTAAATAAATCAAACATATTTTTCACAATCTATGGGCGAGTTTGGCGGAACTAAGTCCTAAGTAAAATTAGTACGATTTAGTACAGTACGGGCTAGTTATTCAAACCAGCTTGATTTTAATCCGGGTTCCAATTAATATTGCTAGTATACTTCTATACATTAATAATATAGATATACTGGCAATAATAATATAAACCCAGATTGAAAATTAACCCGGTTTAAAAAACTGGCCCTAAAAGCATATCTACTATCTTCTATCTCTACCCTTAATATGAGTTAACAACACTTCGATTCTACAAACCACGGAATGGTTAGCAGGCTAAATTCAGGAATCGAAATTCCAATTCCGCGTTCCGCATTCCAACACATATAGTATAGTTTAGTAAATACAGTGAACTTGCTCACATATTCAACAATTATTGGTCATTTTACCAAGAAGAATTTAAAGCTAACCTTATAGCACAAAGTCTCGGGCCCTGGTTATAGCTATTTAAAATAAAAAAACCATTGTTTTAAAAAATTCTTAACTTTTTTTTTGGTTGGGTGAAAAAATTCGAAAAAATTATGAGAAACGTTTTTGATCGGGTAGAAAAAGAGAAAAAATTTTCAGCCAAATCTAAAGGGGTCGTGGTCAAAAGTGGTCGATTTGGCGTGGAATGCCCCATATATATTAGGGTGTGTCAAAACAAAATGATTTCTTTTTTTTTTAAGGTCTCATAGTCTCAAAAGTTTCTTTGGGACCTAAAAAAAATCCTCCTAAAAAATCAGTTCGATATCTCAAAAATTGAGCTGGCGGTTTACAAGTTCATTTTCCCATTTAAAATACACGTAAAAAATTTTTTTTTTAGTTTTTCGAGGAAAAATCAAAGAAAAAAATTTTTTTTTTCCAATTTTGAATTTCTCACCTTTATAGGAAATTAAATTCCCTACAAAAATGTTTGGATCGTCATGCTCGTAACTACAATATCAAAAAAGTTACAAGCTCCCAAAGTTAAAAAAAAAATTTTTTTCTTTTAGGTATAATTATTGTTTTCACTTTTTTTGTTATTAATTGGTGATATTTTTTTCTTCTAATTTTAATTTTCAATCTTCTATATATAGCTATTTTTATGCAAGAAATATTTAAACAATAATTTAAAACTGTGACGATTAACTTTTTTATTCAACTCATGCGCGCTGTTCTCGTTTTATCATGCCTAAAATGCGAACCCTAAATGGCCGTTTACCGACTGGTGAAAAATTATTTGTCAAAACGCATCAAAAATGTCTACTATCCCGGCCATTGTGACGTTATGAAAATAAACGTAACTATCTTTCGAGCTCTTACTAAATATTGGGTAATTACAGTTCCCTGTTGATACCCATTGAGTAGCCAAGATTGTGATGCCGAATGTTTTTTTCACCATGTCACTAAACAGCTATTGAGACTTCGCTTTTTAGGTGATTAATAAAACGTGAATAGTGCATATAAGTTGAATAAAATTATGGGCGCAACATGTAGGGTAAGTCATAATCCGTCACCCGCGATGTGTTTAGCACTCGTCTCCGGTGCGCAGTATGCACTCGCTTCGCTTGTGCCTGCACACCTGCGACTCGAGCTAAACGCATCGCGCTGACACATTATGAATCACTTACCCTACTAGTTACGCCAATAACTATTTTGTATTGGTGTCAATCACTCGATAAAATAGATTTTTTTATTATTATAATGTTCTGTAGCGGTTAAGTGAGAAACTAAAACGTTTTAAATTTGAAAATTTTATTGAAGATTTTATATAGAAGATTGCAAATTAAAATTAGAAGAAAAAAATACCACCAATTAATAACAAACAAGTATAAATAATAATTATACATAAAAGAAAAATTAATTTTTTTTTTTTAACTTTGGGGGCTTGTAACTTTTTTTATATTGTAGTTACGAACATGACTATTCAAAACATTTTTGTAGCAAATTTAATTTCCTATAACTCTAGTAGCAATGGAATTGGGCAAGATTCTTCGGCAAGATACTTGGAGAAGCACTTTGTGAAAAATTGTACAATTCTCGACCAAGACACTTGATCAAGAATCTTTATCCAGACTGGCTGCAGACTTGGGCCAGTCTGTGACCAGAATTTGACCAGATTCTTGACCCAGAGTTTTGACATAGACTTGCGCGAGAAACGCAAAAGACGACGAGCGCGCACCTATTAGATTCATTTTCTACAGAGAACTCATTTCTCGACTACGGTATTATAAATGAAACTAATGTAGAATGAGAACCTCTATATAGGATAGTCCCAAAGTTTAGCAATAGACAGCTCCAGATTTCTGGTCAAATTCTTGACAAATTCTGACTACAGTCTGGCTCAAGTCTTGACCAATAATCTTGGTCAAGAATCTGGACCAATTCTTGTACAATTCTTCATCGAAAATCTTTTTAAAGTATCTTGATCCAGGTTGGTACAAGGCTTTGACAAAATTGCTACTAGGGAAGAGTGTGAAATTTAAAATTGAAAAAAAATTTTTTTTCTTTGATTTTTCCTCGAAAAACTAAGAAAAAATTTTTTACATGTATTTTAAATGGGAAAATGAACTTGTAAACCGCCAGCTCAATTTCAAGCTCTTAGAAAAGTGGTTCTTATTGATTTCAAAAGCTTGACATTGAAATGAAAATAACTAGAAAAGAATGCGGAATTTGAAAAAACTTTACTGATAATAATTTGTAGAGAATAAAATTGTCAATAAAAAAGACTTTAGAAAATTTTGTGTGTAACGGGGTGAAAATTATGTTTTTAAATTCAAATTCAAATTCGACTCGCGCCAAAACGAGAGCGACCTCCTCCTACAACAACGGCCGATAACCAAACAGCCCACTTATCGCTGGGGTCACTGCTGTCGAGTTTTGGGCAGTTTTGTTTTTGTAGACGTTGGCCAACCTGCGAGTGAGGGGTATGAGGCTCGGCGATTCTCGAGAGACGTCCTCTTGGTTTTTGGCGTTCATCAAAGACGGACGCATTTCCCGCACTCATACAATTACATATAAAATTTCTCTATTCAACATCCAGTATAAGTTATTCGTACACACGCCATTGCCAAGAGTTTATAAGCCCACTAGTGAGTGGAAGCTTATGCTGGTATCATAAATTATTGTGGAATTTTTGGAGGATTGATCTTGAAAGTGGACTTGCTATCGAGGACTGAGGATTGGGTTCTGACAGACGAGGATCAGCACCATCGTTTGGAGTCTTGGTTGGAGAGATCGGCGGTGGTCTTTGGACCGTGTGGGAGGAAAGTGGTGAAGTGAGTGGAGTCTTTCTTTTGTAAAATATTGTAATAGACTCATTTAGTATTGTTAATAGAGCCATTTGTTAAAATTGTTAATAGACTCATTTAGTATTGTTAATAGAGTCATTGAGTAATATTTTAAAATAGAGTCACTATAAGACATTCTCAAGGTCAAAATTGTCGAGTCATATTCATCATCCATTTTTAATTTATTGTTCACCGTCATCATAAAGTTTTGTAAGACGACCCGTCTTAAATAAATGCCAGACTCATATTCTTCTATAAATTACTTATTAATTATTTAAAGACATTTCCCTTTACAAGTATAAGCTATAGCGAACTTTTCTCTCTCTTAATTTTTTAATTCTCACTGCGTGGTCCAGTCGGGGTTTACCCTCACCTGGAGATACTGAGCATAGTTAGACAGGTTTACAAAACACCTGAAGTTTTGTACATGAGTGGGATACTTATTTCATTGAGACCACGATATAATTAATGTAATAAGTACACCCATTACATGTGATATGTCTGATAGTTTAACCGGAAAAGTAAAAAGATCTTTAACTTTACTTTGAGCTCTAATAACTTTTGAATAGATGGATTTATCGAAAAATGATAAGAGACCTTTTTTGTAGAGCGTTCAATTTCCTACAAAAATATGTATTAGTCTGTTTAATCTATTGATTTGTTAATGAGGTTAAAAATACTTAAAGCTAAAAAAAAAATCTGGGCGTCGGTTGACCCTGCGGGCCAGCCCCAAAACTTCCCGCTGTTTTCGAGCTCCTCGAGCTCGAAAATATTGTTGTGGATACATTTTCGAGCTCGAAAATACTTTTGTGTGCCATTGTTTTCGAAAAAAACCGATTTTAGCATTTCTTTCTCCCACGATATCTCAGGAATGAATTGACCAATTTTGATGGTTGCGGCGGCAATCGGCGTATTTTATTGAGTTCTAGAGCTGATAAAATTTTGAAATTGTTTGGTTCAGTTGTTTCGAAGATATTCGCAAAAAACTGTTTTTTACCATTTCTTTCTCCCGCGATAACTCTCGAACGAATTATCTGATTTTGATGATTGAGGCGGCAATCGACGTGTTTCATTGAGTTCTAGAGCTGATTAGATTTTGAAGTTGATCGTATAAGTCGTTTCTGAGAAATCAATAAAAAACTAAAATAAAAGAAAATTTTTAATTCTTATTCTTTGTATAACTTGTAAACTACATGACCGATTTACCCCAAAATCTAATCAAGACTAAGTTTTGGTGAGCTCTTTCGATCGCCACCAAGTACGTTCAAATCGGTTCATCCGTTCCAAAGATATCGTCGGACAAAAAAAAGTTCACACACACACACACACACACACACACACACACACACACACACACACACACACACACACACACACACACACACACACACACACACACATACACACGGACGTCCACCAGGGAATAGTCAGAATAGTTTCCTAGGACCTCAAAACGTCGACATCTGATGAAAACTCGATTTTCGAAATTCGGACCGAAACCAATAACTTCTCTTTTTTGAAAATTTGCAATTTTCTTAGCAGGAAGTTAAAAAAATTTCCCGTGTTATTTAAATGGGAAAATCGAATTTTTCAATGAGCTAGGTCTGTAATCGACATAGAATTTTTTTTCTTGCGCGAAAATTTTTTATTTGTGGTGAACTATGGTTTTTTCCACATGCACTTAAAAAAAAAAAATCTGGCTCCGAAATGAATCACCCTAATATATATATATAGGTATATATTCTTATTTTGTTTTGAGATATAGATAGATAGATAGAAAAAAATTCACCTAAACTAGAGATTTCAAGCTATAAAATGCTTTTTTTTAAATTTTCGATACGATTTTTTTTTCACCAAGTTACAGCCTTCCAAAAATCACTAAAAAATTTATAAAATTTTTCTGCTCCTTTAATTTTTTGCATTAGTGTATATATATTAGACTGGGCCAAAAAAGTCGACTATTTTTTTTTTTTTTCGATACTGTGAAAATATTATTCCTGATGACAAAAAAAAATTATTGTGAAAGTTTGAGCCTTTAACATTGATATTAAGAGGTGTATCGTTACGACTTTTAGTTTTTTGACAGAAATTTCACTTTTTTCCTAAAACTTGTAAATAATCAATCTGAAAAATTTGAGCAATGTATATTCTTATAGGAAATTGAATTCCCTACAAAAAATCTCTCTTAATAAATTGACGTAAAACGAGCCGTTTCCTTGTAACCGTGCCTTAAACATTAATTTGTTTTTTAAATTTTTTGTTTCTATTTTGGATTTTTGTACCTCCTAAAAATATTCAAATTTTTTTTCAGTCAAGATACATATTCTTGAAGGAAATTTAATGCTCTACAAAAAAGGTCTCTTAAGATTTTTTGCTAAATTCACTCCTTCGAAAGTTATTCAGGTTATTAAAGTCGTCATGGCTCAACTTCGACCTTAAATAACTTTATACCGCTTATAACCTTTAACTTCGACCTTAAATAACTTTATAACTTATAACCTTAAATAACGCTCTACAAAAAAGGTATCTTATCATTTTTCGATCAATACATCTGTTCTAAAGTTATTAGAGCTCGAAGTCAAGTTATAGTAAATTTCGAGATCTTTTTACTTTTCCGGCAAAACTATCAGACTTATCACAAAATATCATAGGATCATTTTTGTAGACAATTTTATTTTCAGTAAAATTTTTTCAAATTCCGCATTGTTTTCTAGTAATTTTCATTTTAATTTCAAGCTCTTAAAAAAGTAGTGTTCTGATCGATTTCAAGAGCTCGACATTGAAATGAAAATAACTAGAAAACAATGCGGAATTCGAAAAAAAAATGTTGGGAAATCCAAAAGTGCACACCTCAATCGCTTAATTTATTTTTAATCATTACTTTTATTATATAATATTCATGTATTTTTTTTATATGAACTTTTATTTAACTTACAAATTATCAATTTGATTTTTTTATTTCCTATTTTCAGTTTAATATTTTTTTACTAACATTTTTTTCTAAATATCCCGCCTTTTGTCTTAGATGTCGCTTTTTTTTCAAACATATTGATATGCTAGTGCTGCCACCAGTAGTCGATAGAGAGAAACAATGAAAAAAATAATAACAGTAAAAATAGCAGATAAATTTTTCACGAATAATCAGTTTTCACGTTTTTAGTAGATTTCATAAAAATCTAACTATTGTATTTGTCCTCATGATGGAATTTTCGAAAAATTTTGCTACCTCTGAACTCAGCTCGATGAGCTGAGTCAGGAAATACATTCAGTTCAAAAGTTTATATATGTATTTATATATATATATATATATATATATATATAATATAACGCGCCGTTCTCCAACGATAGCGTCCGCAATTCTACACCAATCTTAATGAAACTTAGTATACTTATTCTATGGACGATTACCTTGGATAAGTTCGAAGATGAGCCAATTCGGCCAATAAGTTTAGAAGTTATGGTTAATTGAAATTTTGTAAAATTTTCAAAAAAAAATTTGTTTGCCGCTTTAACTGGATGTAACTTCTAAACGGAAAGAGATAGCTTATTTTCGTTTGTTCTATGTGAAAGCTCGTCCAATTGCCTACAATTTTGACTATACAGCTCATTGATTGGACCATTTTTTCTAGTAGATAAATGATTTTGAACATTTACAAAATATTATAAAAACTAATTTTATGCAGGTTTTCACTTTGATTATAGCCACAATTTCAAACCGATCACCTTGAAACTTAGTATACGTATTTTGTGGGTGACTACCTTGTTCGAGTTTGAAAATGAGCTCAATCGGTCGATTAGTTTAGAAGTTATAGCATTTCAAAATTTTCAAAATGTCCAAAATTCATATTTTTACTTATTCTTCCTTCAATATCTTTTGAATGTGATAACTTATCGACTTTATATAAAATTCATCTGAAAGCTCTTCGAATAAGCTTTAATTTTCATGCCTATATATATGCCTAGACCACTGAAATTACTTATTTTACCATTCATTTAATGAAATTTTGCTATTGCATTAGTTCTCCTACTTCTTAGTACATTCATGGAGCTACTTAAATTCATATTATCGCAGTGTGACAATTATAAAATCCAAACATCTCAATTCAGTGGGTATATACAATTTCGTTTAATTGACAGTGTATAAATAATATGATATATCAATAACAAGACTAACATTAGTTATGATGATAATATTTTCTATATCGACTCGTCGTTTGATATTCTAATAGGCTTTTTATTTCAAATATCAGTACTTATTTCAAGTATGACACTTTGATGTATCACAATCAATTTTTAATCTTAGAATATTTTATTAGTAGATTTTATTGAAAGCAAATTATCGCCTTTGTCTTTATGGATGAATTCTCGAGCATTAAAACCATAATCTATCATAATTTTTCGAATAGGGTCCGGAATACCATTGGTCCGATAGTTTAAATATATGCATACGTATCTTTAAATAACGTCAAATCAAAACATATAGTGCATTATCATCAAAAATTCTTCTGAAGTTCATTTAGTTAGCATCAATTTTGACATTATACTTAGAATTATTTTATTTTCTTTGTTTTATCATCTCGAGAATTTTTACGAAAATGTAAAAAAAAATTTTATTTTATTATTAACTTTTATGTGAACAGTGAAAAAAATTCAACAACGAGAAATCTACTTCCATTTCGGCTGCCGAATGGCCTTTTTTATTAATTACACCAAAACAAAAAATATTCAGATCCTGGGACATCTAGTAATTTTTGAAAGGGTTCGTGCGATCAAAAATACACAGATAATAAAAAAAAAACTAAGTCGATAAGTCTTGTTTTTCGAAAGTTATCGTGTTTAGACGAGTCCGAACACCACAATTGACGCACTAAGGGCTTCGGACTAAATCATTTTTTTAAAATTAATCACATCATGAATCAAATAAGGATTGCATTGAAAAATGTTCCTTAATAAATTTCTTGTAAAATGGTACATATCATTAACAACTTTTGTGTACTATAAAGAAAGTAAAGAGGATTTAAAGTCAGTGAAAGGGTCGAAAACGAGAAAGTCACAATAAAGCACACTCAACGCTTTCGCGATTGAGGTGTGTAAAAACTTTACTGATAACAATTTGTAGAGAATAAAATTGTCAACAAAAAAGATTCTACAACATTTTATGATAAGTCTGATAGTTTTGCCGGTAAAGTAAAAAGATCTCGAAATTTACTATCACTTACTTCGAGCTCTAATAACTTTAGAATAGATGGATTGATCGAAAAACGATAAGAGACCTTTTTTGCAGAGCGTTCAATTTCCTACAAAAAATATGTATTAGTCAATTCGATCTATTGATTTGTTCACGAGTTAAAAATACTCAAAGTTAAAAAAAAAATTTCCCGTGTTATTTAAATGGGAAATCAAATTTTTTGATGAGCTAAGTCGCTATTAGACTTAAACCCTTTAGCCCAGCGGCATAAATTTTTATTTTCCATATACTACTAGATTTTCTGGTATAGCAGTAAAAAAAAAATATAGCCTCAAAATGACACACCCTAATATATATATATATATATATATATATATATATATATATATATGTCATAATAATGTGAGGATTGACACGGTAGAAAAAAAGCTAAAAAAATAAAAAATGAAAATGATGTGATTACAAATTGCGGGTCCTATAATCGTTGTTATGATTTTCTATTACTGTTATTATTATTGTTATTATTTAGTTATTTATGTTGTTGTTGTTTTTTGATGTTATTGTTATTGTAATTATAGTTATTGTAGTGATAACTCTCTAGTGAGAGTTGGACAATCATGTACAGTGACGTGTTCTTTATGATTAATCCATTCATTGTGAAGATAACTCATAAATGGTAAAATTTTTGTAAAATCGTCTCGGCTTTCATCATCATATCAGCAGGTAATAGAGGAATGAGCAGGACCATCGATAAAAAAGAATCTGGAGAAACAACGCCCATTTTCACCCACATTTTGATGACTGCCTAGAAATTAATAAATAAAATATTTACAGGAATAAAATTTGAGGAACAAGTATTAGTATTTTCAGCTGGAGAAGTTGAATACCCAAGTAATACATTGGTATTAAGTTAACCATAGTAAAAATTCCCAGGAATCACTTTAAAGATGAATTATTTTTTACTTTTCTCATTATCAATGTTGGAGTATTAAAATATCAAATAAACTTACATGAACGTAGTGAAAATAACAACCATGTATATTTGCATTAGGAAAGTTAGTTCTTAGCGACTTTATTGTAGCTTTCTCATAATCAGTAAGGATTATAAGATCTTCGTTTTTCTGTAAATTAGGCGCTTTTTTTTTTAATCCATTCAAACACAACATTATACATTTTGCTTAATTAATAAATATTAATAAAATTAATATATATAGGTGTGTAAGTGTGCGTATTATTTTATCAATACCATTTTATAATATTTCACATGCATTGTGTATATTTGATGAATTTTAGGTTTTTGTGACGTGTTCTGGAATTTATGTAAAAGTTAGTTAAAAAAGCAAGCACCAATAATATAAAAAGCATACCTCGAATGTTCCATCCATGAACAAATCATTGCTGTTATTTAAAAGTTCCAGCAATGCATCATTTGTGAAAATGATAGAAGAATAACCATCTGTTTGCACATGACCTTGTGCAATTTTTTTTTCAATTAAAATTTCACCTAATTTTGATACTGACTAAGGTATTTTATCCCTATACTTTTGTCGCTCCCACAACAATATGCTCGCACAGGAATGAAAATTATAGTGTCTGCCAACTTCGGGAAAACTGTAAACAAAACAATGATTTGTGGAGTACAATTTATCAAAAGACGTCTATGAAAAACGTTTTTCCTAATTTTTTTTTTTATTTTCTACCTAATCAAAAAAAATTATGAATTTTTGAAAAAATGGCCTTTTTTTCAAATAATCATTTCAAAATTTATCATATTGGGACGTTTTTTTTTCTTTTCAATTTTTGATTTTAAATCAAAATTTTACATTCTCTACAAACCCTTAAATTTTTTCAGTGTGGTGTTTTTTCATTTTCTATTTTTTTTTTTTTCCGGTTGAAAAAATTTTTAATTTGCAATAAGCTTTTATTTCCATAACACTATTCTGAAAATTTTTGATAGTGTTGAGAACTTACATTTCAAAAAAAAGAAAAAATAAATAGAAAATTATAAAATTGCTTAATCAAGAAAATATGTCTTAAATGCTTTTTTCAAAAGTCCTATGAGTTCTTTTTAAAGTTCTATGACAAGATTTGGTTTATTACATTGATACTATTGCCAAATAGCTAGCTATTATTCTTCACGGAGAAGATAGAGTCTCTCTAGGATGAGCCTTAGCTCTGAAAGTAGAGATTTTGGAGGAGGTCAAGGTTGTGAGACATGTCCAAAGTGATATTTAAGAAATATAAATAGAATTTTTAAAGTAATGTAAACAATTAAAAAAAAATTAATGTTATGAAAGTTGATCACTCACGGGCGACATACGTCTTCGAAAATCACTTTTAAACTATCATTTGTTTCTCGGCTTCTTTTTTTCATGATTTCCATTAAATCACACCACGAGCCTTTATGTAAATCAGGCAAATGATCATGTTTATTTTTTACAAAATAATCTTCATTTTCTTCCAAATCTAAACAATCTTCAATCTCCCCAATAGGTATGGAAAAATTTAAGTAAGCATCACAGCCACACTTTATTTTGGAACATCTAAATATGTGGACACTTTGAATATCACGTGCGTATGTATACCCATCGTGGAAAAGCACTTTGGAACTTCTTTTTTTACCTGCAATTATCTTCATATCACAAAAATATAAAGAAAATTAGAAAAAAAAAAATAAATAAACTTTATTTTTTAGATAAAATAATTTCTAATTTTATTTCATAAATGATTTTATTCTTATTGTACGGCACTTTTTTACTTTTTTATTAATTCAATATAAAATAAATGATTGATTTTAAACATAAAATAAATTATTGTGAGAGTAATGTCATGAAAAAATTATAAACAGTAATAACTGACGATCGTTGTCATAGCAAACAGTTATCATTTTTTTTTCGTTTCGAAATTTAAATACAGGCCATGTGTATGCTTTTGTTTTTTTAATCACTTATAAAAAAGTTGTCAATTTTGATATAAATAAACTGAATAAAGGAATGCTATAAAACCTTTTTTAATATAATTATACGAAGTTAACAATTTAAATCGCATGCCATAAGGATGTAGAAAAAAATTATTTTTCCAAAATCTACGTTATAAAAAAAAAAAATCTTGATAAAAATTTTTGAACCAAGTATTATTCTTTCAAAAAATGATTAAAAGTTGAAATAAAAGAAATTTAAACGCTTGAAAAAAATTTCTGATAATAGCCGCATTGGATAACACACGGGCTGAATATGATGGTGTACAGGTGGAATTAAAATGGGCTTTGGCCATTATGGAAAAAAATAATTCAAAGATGCATGAAATATTTGATTATGTACAGGCAATTGTTGCAGAACGTTATTTACCTTGATAATAACTTGATTTATCTTTATAGAAATAATCCATTGACCTTTGTATACTTTTATCAACATTCGTAAGTAATATCGATGCAATTTTATTAAAAATGCCCATCACTGCATTTATTACAGGTCACATCATCATATATTCCAACTTATTACCTAGAATACCAATTTGTAAGGATAATAAATATTACTGAATTTATTTTGAAACTATTTACATATAATATAACTAGTTAAAAAATACCTTGAATTGTAATAGCAAAAACCTGCATAAAAATATCAGTTGCCTGTAGAGGAAAAATTCTCTCTGATTTTGGCTCAGATCGACTTGGAACTATTTTTTGTGTTTGTTGTTTAAAATATGATTGTTTCTGAATTGTAGTTGCAACAGTTGATACTTATTTTTCACTAAAATTGTTTACCTTTGGAGCTAAAATAAAAAGAAATAAAAATTGTACATTACTATAATGCCCTCGCGGATTCGGAGTTACTGTAAAATCACAGTGAAATCAATTTTACCGTGAGCTTACTGTGTATTGACGGTAATTTCATAGTGAATTCACAGTCATTTTGTGCTATTTCGTCACTGTGGTTCTGTAGTAATTTTACAGTAATTTTATGGTAGTTCCATTATGATTTCACTTGTGATTCTTTCGTAGGCTTACGCTTAATTTACTATAGTTTCATGATAATCTTACTGTCGATGAACTATCGATTTATGGTAACCCAACAATGGTAACACTGAGGCTTTATCATGGATTTGCAGTAAGTTTATCGCGGTTTCACTAAGAATTCACTGTGATTCCATAGTAATCTGATGGTGTTAACTCTGCGGCTTCATAATAGTTTCACAGTCAGTTCATAGTGGTTTTACCATGATTTTACTGTGATTCCATGGAGACCTAGTAGTATTAGCACTGTGACTCTATGATATTTTCACAGCAAATTATTAGTGTTTTCTCCATGATTTAACTCTACTTTGATAGTGATCTGATACGGTACATCTATCATTAATCCAATTTCAAAATCAAAATTTGAATTTTTAATGTCATTAATCGATAAAAATGAAATTGAAAAAAAATAATATCAATTAATTCATAAACGCTCCTATAATTATTTGTAAGTTTAGCAAATATTTGGGCACATATATATTTTATTTATTATAAATTTAGTTATTTTAGGAATTTTCGAGCGAAACTTTATCTGTAATTATCTAATTTAGTTAATTTTATAAAAGCTTAAGACGGTAAAATTCTTCAGAATTATGAAAAAAAATAAATAAATAAAAAAATTAAATAACTTTTTCTTCAAAACTGTATAAATTGAATTTAAACTATTGCAAAAAATAAAGAGAACATCATTTAGATTAATATTTCAATAGTAAATATTGATTATTTATCATAATTTAAAATAAAATATTCTTAAATTAAGAAAACTTGATGATTTACAAATGAAGGCAAAATTTTTTTTTTTATAAATGTCGAATTCTTTTAATTTTATAGTATTTAATAAAATAATTTTTCTTATAGCTTAGTCTTGAGTATATATAGTATTGAATAGCATGAAGTAACAGATTAAATATTTAGTTCCGAATGCGTGTGGTGGCCGAGCGGGCTAAAGTACATGACTTAGGCTGCTCTCAATCGAAGAGTCGGCAGTTCGAGTCCCATCATACGTTAAAAAAAATAAAATTCCTTCTTTACCGAGGATAAAAAAATTGCATTCAATCCTCCAGAGGAATTGCATGAAGTCGTACAAAGGGATAATAAATAATTTTTTTAAACAAGAAAAATCATTCATTGAGCAACCAAGATTAGGATTATTGTTGCTATTATAAAATTATTATTAATTTTGTTATTATTATCTTTGAATCAATATATATAGAATCTCAATATTGCCCCTAAATCTTGATGAAAACTAAGCAGATCCAGGATTAAATGATTAAGAAATCACAGTAATATTACTGTCAACTCACAGCGATATTATTGTGATTTCACGAAGAATCTATAGTTAGGCTGCTGTGAAATCACTACATGATGACCGTATTATTACCGAGAAAGCATGACTGAAACACTGCTGATCCAGGATAAACTGATAGTGAAATCACTGTAAATACACAGTAATACCACTGTCAACTTACAGCTATACTACTGTAAATTAACTGTAATGCTATTGTGATTCAACTATGAATCGATGGTGAAATCATCATAAAATTACCATCGGATGGTAATAAAATTACAGTAAGCAAATGGCACAAAACCACAGTGATTTCACTGTCATTTCACCATGGGTTCACTATCTTTCCACTATGATCTCACCGAAATTTCACCACGATTTCGAAGTAATTCCGAATCCGCGAGGGTGATAATGAATAATTAAAAAAGTGAAAAAAAGCTCTATTGCCATAAATATCTGCTTTTTTTTTTTTTTTTTTTTGAAAAAATTAAAAAGAAAAAATACCTGAAAGAACCACATTTTTCAATTTGTGCCAAAGCCTGTTGAGAAAGATTGGTAGCTTGGGTTAACTCAATTATCTTATAATGAACGTAAATAAACACAATATTGGTTATGTGTTTCTACACAGCCATTTTCACCATTGTCAGAGTATACGAATACCCTAGAAGCAACTACAATTTGGGTGATTCAGAGATAAGCTTACTAATAAAATACACCACGATAGCACTAAACTGAGATAAGCACAACAACTCAATCTTCTCCAATTCTTGTTCCACCTCAGTAATTTTTTAGAACCAGAGTGAGCCTTCGTTATGGAGGTTATACTACGATAATAGTGGAGAAGATATCGACTAAGGGGTGGGCACTCAATGCTTTGACATAGGACCTTATTTCGTCACTTCGCCTTTGCAATTCAATACCAACTGGATCATTCATAGTAATTGAATTTCAAGGACTGCAATGCTTGCTAAAAGTAGCAGCGCACTCTAGTACTATAGTAATAATAAAAAGAAATAGCGGCAAATTAAAAAAAAAAACTTTTAATTAGCAATCATTCACACGAAAATATTATATACACCGACGTATATACGAAGGTCTATACTATCTGCGACATTGATTTCTGACAGATTAAAAAAATAGTGACAAATACTTTAACAATAATCTTTACAAGCACTCCAATATCACACGCAGACACACAAACGTCCACCTGGAAATAGAATAGCTTCCTAGGACCTCAAAACATCGACATCTGATGAAAACTCGATTTTCGAAAATCGGATCGAAACCAATAATTTCCCTTTTTTTGAAAATTTGCAATTTTCATAGCGGGAAGTTAATAACAGCTATCTCTTTTTTTGAGCGTGCGCAGATTAAAATTTAGAGCGCCTGCGCCAAAAAAAAAAAAAAATGCCAGCGAACACGGCCCATGAGTTTGAAAATTCATTTATTTAAATAAATTATATTAAATTATATAAATAAAATATGTATTTACAATTTTTTAGATATTAAATTAATTACCTTAGTCATATCGATCTTTCGTCCTACCCCATAGCTCCAGCATCGATTATTATTAATTCCTTTGGAATAAGATTCAACAATAGAGCACTTGTTGTTGATGTTAATTCATCGGTAATCTACGAACAATTTGTATTCAATAAATATCGGTAAAATTAAAGCTGTCTTCTTGGTCACTGATGTAACCGTGCAGCAGCGAGTTAAGACGTGAGAGTGTGGCTCTCTCGCTTCATTTATTTCCTCCCCCTCTCTCTCTTCTTGCTCTAAGAGTCAAGTGCAGTAGTCTAGTCTCTGCGTTAGAATTTGGGGATGATTTCGCGCAGCATAGGACCGCAAATTAGTCCTGCGCATAATTAGGTGGGGTCAACGCAGGTTGGTGACCCAGAGAACGGACCCAAGACGATTGATCAAAAAGACGACACTTAAGTTCGAGAGCTGTAACTGATCGGTCTTATCCACTTTACACTCTCTAAATTTGTCTACTATATATATTTCTTTTCCGACCATTATTGTATATAAGATATAGTGAGTTTAAGTTAACTCGAGTTCGGTTAGCGAAGACGCACCGACGCACAATTCTTTCTGCTCAAGTAATTAATTATTAGAACTTGTCTTTGACATATTAAACTAAATTTATTCAATCTATTAGAAGTGATACGAAACCTTCCGCTTGAGTCTTTCATAATTTACTTGAATTCAAATTTAACTTGTAAATTGAGATACGTGGTGTTGCTTTGATACAGCAAATTAATATTATATCTAAAGTTCGTCTATCTGATCAATTAAATAAAACCAAGTGTATAAAGTGAGTGGTGTGGTTTTTCTTCGTGTGCGACAACCTGCCGACGCGGATCCCAGGAGCCAGAGGAAACCTTTTGGACACCAACATCACCAGGACCAAGCCGAGAAGAATCGTCGACCAGCATCATCAATAAACCGACGCGAATTTCGATAAGTTCTCAACGATTTATAAGTATATCAATATATAGATTTTCATTCTTTCTCTCTCTCTTCAACGCGGTTAATATTTGTTAATTTATTCCCGCTCACCAAAAATTAATTCACGCCTCGAGTCGATCAAATTACATTCGAACGCTTTGTAAATGTATATAAAATTATCAAAATTTTAAGTCAAAGGGGAAACTGTATATAAATTGGGATTATTGGTTAAATAAAGTATAAGTTTGATTGTTATTTCTTGATTAAATTTAATTATCACCAGTGTCACGTAGAATAAGAATTTTCTTTCAGCCGCGTGTCCGGTCAGGACGAGTACCTGCTCCCTGAGAGCATTTCCCGTCTTTTGGAACCAGAATTTTAGAATAAAATAAGTATAATTAATGATAGTAAATTTAAGTAAATCAGTAATTTCGGGAAATTTATTTAACTGTGGTTCTTGGCTATCTGGACACGCAGTAGCCAGGGCCCACCGTTATACTGTTCAAGGCACCCCATTGCCATTCATAGTCCAGTCACAAAAGTCTTGTCAATACAGGGTTGCTTGGCTGTAGTCGTGATCGCTAGTGATAATGTATAATTTGAGCAGACGATGATATCAAGAAATTTAACTTAACGACACAAAAATGTTCAGACAAAACAACTCATCAACTCATCGGTGATTAATAATTCATCAATAACCTGAAAAAATTTTTTTTAAACACGTGTTTCATTACAGGAAATTTTAATGCAATTTTCAAATTTTTTATAAATTTAATTTCCTTAATAACTGAAACTGTTTATATTATATAGAGATAGTATTTTTAGAATCACTCACCTATCTATTGAATTATTAACAATCAAATTAATTTTTTTATAATTTACTCTCCCACCAACAGTTGATAATCATGTTTTTAACTCTTAAATATTTGTAATTAATTTTTTTAATATATTATTTAAGCTCTACAATTTTTCATAAACTGTCATAACATTACGATACGAATCATTATAAAAATATTTATTAAAAATAATTAAAGTTTATTTTCTTTTTTCCAACTTTTTCTATATATTATATATATATATAATTATGCTGTTATATTGTCGTTTTATGAAAACAGTCGTAAATGTATCAGGAAATGTGAACCATATTAAATTTGGCGCCATCTATAAAAATTGATTATTTTTTATCAAGGCATAAAATATCTATGCCATCGGGATTCTAAGTGATTGGGATTTTACCTCATCGGGATTCTGTGTAATTGGGATTATATTCAATAAAATTTCTAGGTTATCAGATTTTGACTCATCGGGATTGTGGCGATCGAATTTCTATTTTATTGAATTTTTCGGTGATCGGAAATCTACCCTTTCGGAATCATATATTATCAATAATCTAGGCGATTGGTTTCTGGGCAATCAAAATCTAGGTGATCGGGATCTATGCGATCATTAATCTGACCAGTTGGTTTATAGTCAATAGACGTCATTCCTATATTTACAAAATATAGACAAAAATAAAATTTCTTGGCGTAAAAAAATTTTTATTCGCCCGACGAAGTTTATCAAACTATGAACTAAAAATAAATTTTTTTTTTCGGAGAAGAGAAAATTTTGTAGAAGTGATAAAACCTCAATGTTAAATTTATTTATTATTTCATTGTTAACTTTGAGGTTTAGAGCTTTCAACCCACGTGTTTTAGAGATAACTTTTGTTTGATTTTGACATTTGACTGATAGGCTATACCATGAAGCTGTGCGCGTAAATTAACTCACGTTCATCTTTTTTGTTTTTGATTATTGCATGAATTTTGCTCTTTTTTTACGTCTAATTGTTGGCCCGAACTTTCAGGCCCTGTTCATGACCAATTTGACTTCAAGATTCAATAACTACTGAACATATGGATTTATAAAAGATGATAAGATACTTTCTTGTAGAGAAAACTTAAATTTTTTCTTTCCATATCATTTAAATGGAAACTAGCGTACATGTTTCGCGCGCGTCGTTTTTCGTATGTTTATTTTAATGCATATTTTCGTGTCGTTTGTAGATATTTTTTTTCTTTCGACCAATCAAGTAATCGGAAAAGAGGCTTCATACATATTATACTTTTTTTATTTAAGGATACACTGAAAAAAATAATCATTAGCTGCTAGCGATTTTTTCGCTAGTAGCTCGCACGGTGTACTTTTAACTCGGTTTGAGTGTTATCTTACACACCAATCGGTGTCATTAGCTATATATTATAACACAAAAACTAGACGCTAATTTTTGCGCTATAACTTCGTTCTCTGCCTTTAGCCTCCAGTCTCAATACGAATAGGGCGCCAGGTAATTTTTATCACTGGAATCACCAAACCAGTAAATCATGAGATTTTGGATAATTTTTGATCTGTGGAATTATCACCGAAACCACGCATAAGCAAAACTAAAACTTAAACTTAACAAGATGCTCAGAACTTCTTAGCAAAACAAAACGGAGACTGGAAAACTAAAAACAGAGTTACGGTATGCCATGGTGTCGCTCAGTGTGTAGGTTTATGGAGAGAGGGAGTGGTCCAGGTTACATCATTCCAAAGTCATGTAGATTCATTTTTGAATTTGCAACTTTTATTTAACAACAATAATCTCAAAACTCTATTTAACAATAAATAAAATACGGTAGCTCAGTACAAATAATATTTTTCTCTATAACGAATGCTGAATATAATAAAATTAATCTTAACAGAAGGTAAATTGACATCTAAATAATACGTATCGATATTTTATAAATATATTAATTAATTAACTAGGACTAAATGATAATCAAACAATATTCGGTAAACTAGAACAATAATTATGGGTTCGATACTCTAGAACGTTCTCTTTAGCAAAATCGTAAAACTAACGTACATGGGTCGCACTTCGATGTTAATTAGACAATAATTGATTCAACAATCAAACAGGTTTCTTATAGCTCTTTTATAAAATAATATTAACAATAAAACGTGATCGTGACTCTAAAATGTAACACTAATCTCATAATTCTCTCAGATATTAAATCTTTTCTTTAATTAAAACAGGAGCATAATACCTCAATACTTTTGACTCGAACTCGATTAATTATTTATAATAATTATTTCATACCTGATGTCTGGTGAATAGATATCAAGTAACGTCTTACACTGTTTTTAAATAATACTTCTGTAGCAATAATCTCAATCTATAGCTTTCCACAATGCCTTGAACTGTAGCACCATTACTGCACACGTCTACTCGCTTCAAGCGACTAGAGTCCAATGCTCACGTCCGTACTCCTCGAAGGTCTCCCTTCAACCTCTCTCTCTCAATTCTCAATTTGAAAAACCCCAAACTCAATCCTATCGTTATCAATAACTGATTTCTATACTCTAAATTCTTAAATCCAACTCAATCTTTACTATAACGGTAACTGGAGGCTCAAGTCCTCACCAAACGTACTCACTAAATCCATTCTGAGTATAGATATCCTTGGCAGTTGCTCTCCTGGAACAGACTTCAGCTGGGATTATAAAACTTATAAACTAAGTGACCTATGACTTCCTTAGCGGTACAAGTGGTCATGACTTGTCCTCTGAGGCCTGTCAGACTAATAATTTAAAAATGACCAAACGGCTTCCACGACAGCAACGGTCACAAAATTACTATTGAGGCCTGCCAAACCAAAACTCCAAAACTGATCCCATTCTGCATCCGTCAAATTCTTTATATACTGGAGCACTAGCATCTCAGCTAAACCTCTGCAATCAACCAAAAAGTCTCAAAGGGATAGAACTAGGTTCTATCATCAGACGATACCGGGTGACTAATTTAAGTCCCGCTCCACGGTAATACTGACTCGTCCACATACTCAAAATACTAAAAATCCAAAACTCAAACAATCAATTCCCAAACTTTAATCTCAAATCATATCCCATAATAATTTTCCATAATTCTGATACTAATTCTTATTTTCTTTATCCAAAATTCCATAACTGTAGCCAAACGTTACTCCATATTTAATTCTTAAACTATAACTTAATCAAAAATCTGTATAAAAATCGTAAATTACTGTAAGCTAAATTATAAGTCTTGAGTTACCATGCTTATAAATACAATAAAATTCGTTGGTGTTTGTGACGTTCACTTTGATTTGACCCCCATACGAAAAATAACGTCACAATATATAGGGGAAGGGATGGGCATAGAAATACTTGGGGGCAAAATGGGTCCCTTTAAATTTTTAACATGAAAAGTGATTGAGTGGGGGGGGAGTGGGATGTTGACGCAAAATGGGTCACTGAGGCAAAATGGTCCCCCCAACTTTTTCAACATGGAAAGTGTTTGGGGCGGGGGGAAAGGGGCAAAATGGGGCATTAAGGCGAAATGGGACTGAGGCAAAATGGCCATTGTTTTGTTGGGGGCTCGTTTTAGCCAACTTTTCAGGATTCTTTAATTTTAATGGACACAGCAAATTAACATCAAAAACTCAGCAGAATGAAAAAAAAGTGACACAAGCTTTAAAACTCACATTACAAAAATTTTTTGAGGAGGACTCATTTTGACACACATTTTTAATTATTCATTTTTAATGGAGAGAACAAATTAAGGTCAAATACTTGGCAAGGGAATTAAAAAAAGTAAAACAAGTAGAAAAAACTGAGGATTTGAATATTTTTTCCTGAAGGGGCCCATTTTGACCCCCCCTCCCCCATATATATAGCTAATAACACCGAATGGTGTGTAAGATAACACTTACACCGAGTCAAAAGTATACCGTGCGAGCTACTAGCGACAAAATCGTTAGCAGCTGGCGAAAAAATCGCTTCCAGCAAGCGATTTTTAATCGCTGCCTGCTAGCGAAAAAAACGCTAGCGGCTAGCGAAAAAATCGCCTGCAGATAGAGATTTTTAATCGCTACCTGCTAGCGAAATAATCGCTTGCAGCTAACGATGAAAAATCGCTAGCAGCTAGCGATTATTTTTTTCAGTGTAGAAAATCGCGATGATATACCTGTAAATATTAATATTAAGGGCTCTAGTTTTAAAAGGCATATTATTTTACATTCCTGCAAGTATATAAGCTGCCAGTGCGTTGAGAACAAAAAGTTACCCACAAATAATACACCCTAATATATATTATGATCAATAAATTATAATGAAAACCATTTAGACTATAAAAGACAAAGAATATACACAAATAGAAAAAATTAAAGGATCAAAAAAAAAATTCCAAATTTTTGGGCGATTTTCAACAGGCCCTAACTTTGAGAGAAATGGTCGTACAAGAAGTAAAAAAAAGGAAAATGTAGCTCCAAGTGTCTACTTTTTGGATTAGAACTTCAAAATTTTTTAGCGTCAGCAATTTTAGAGTAATCTTAGAAAAACCAGCGATAAAAAAATTTTCAAATTAAAAAAAATTTTTTTTTTTTGTTCTTCGGGCGTGGAAAAAATTTTTTTTGCTTAACCACTGTGAGGATCGGATATCTTTATTATTCAGCTTTAATTTCTTTTTTTATCGACCTTGATACGTCCACTTCTCGCCGAGACATCGGTCTTCAAATGGAAAAGGATCCTTTTGTCTTGGATTATCGATATCTCAGAAATCAATGATGGTACAAAAAATTGATGGTGGATTTTTAAAACTTGAATAAATTCCCTTCAACGATTAGCCATTGGTTTTTCGAAAAAAAATTTTTTCATATCTTCACATGAATTTAAAAATACAACAAAAAAGGGCATTTTGTGGTTATGCAAAAATCATAAAAGACCTTTTTTGTAGGTCGGTAAATTTGCTACAAAATCTTTGGAAAGAAATTTTCTGTATCTCGATTTTTTCGGAAGTTATGTATTTTTTACCATGTTACTAAATGAAAAACCGAAAATTATAAACAGCCACCTCTAAATATCAATATTAAGAGCTCATATCTTAACTGTCAATATATTTTAACATACCCTTTCGATTTTTCAAACTTCTTCAAAAAAAAAAAAAAAATATAGACGCTTAATTTGAAACAGTCTAATAGACATATATACTGAGCTTGCGGTCTTGACTCAGCACCACACGTCGTTGTGGACGGTGCTCTAGGACTAAAAAAAATAACACTCAGAAATTGATCAGAGACTATTTGATTGCATTCACATGTGCAATTTCCCGTTTTACTCTAGACGGGCAAGAAAAGTGAACTCCGTATATACCTATTGACTGAGCTTGCGGTCTTGGCTCAGAACTACACGCTTTATTGTGTTACAGAGCTGATTTAATTTTGAAATCCATCGATCAAACCGTTTCTGAAAATTTAAAAAAATAAATAAAAAAAAATATCTTTTTTTTGGTATTTCGTTAATATCTTAGTCTACCTTTTCGATCGATCTACAATTTTCAGGAAAGTTGACGGCCAACAAACTCTTTCGATTGCCACTTCAACCGTCTTGATCTGTTGGTTCACTAAAAAGACATGGAGAGTTTACATCTACACACACACACACACACACACACACACACACACACACACACACACACACACACACACACACACACACACACACACACACACACACACACACACACACACACACACACACACACACACACACACACACACATACATACATACAGATAATCGGACATCATACTGAAAATAGTCAGAATAGCTTCCTAGGACTTTAAAACGTCAACATCCGATAAAATTTTGATGTTAAAAAATCGGGGTGAAAACAATAACTCCCCGAATTTTGGAAAATTTACAGTTTTCTTAGCGGGAAGTTGAAAAATATAGATTTTTTTGAAACAGTATAATGTATGTGATATTAATATTAAATATTAAACTAAAAGTTACTACCGATTTGGCGAATTCGTCATAGATGTTTTTTTTATTGCACCTAGGAGTACATTTGTCCTTAAGTGCCTCTCTGAATAGCCGCTTCTCTTTGGAAACGTCCTTTTGGATGCATGTATGGCTTTGAGACTCTTCCTGCCAGCCATTTTTCCAAATTAAAGTGCCATGGCACTTATTTCGGCCTTCGAATGTTTTGAAAAAGCAATTATAGTATCTAAAGAATGTGATAATAGAAACAGTAAAATTTTTTAAGTGTGTGGGAAACCATAAATTTTTGGGGAATTTAATTGCAAAGTAAGATTAAGATTTTCTGCAGTACATAAAATTCGTGGAGTGAATGCGGAGTAAACGAATTTTTAATTATTCACTTCCCTCAAAGTGAAATTAACTTTGCAGGAGAGTTTTCGCGGATTAAATAATTTTTTATTACTTTAATCCCTCTGGAGTGAAATTCACTCCGGAGAGGATTTTTTTAAAATGTTAATAAAAAATAACTCCACTAATAGAAATCGAAGTAAAGTCTCGCGTTTTACGTTACTGATCAACTGATACGCTCACACACACGCACACGCAATAGCGCACTCGCACACACACGCACGTACACTTACACACACACACCCACCAATACACACTCACTCACACACACAGACACCCCCACGCACGCAGACACCCCCACGCACGCAGTCGCACACACACACACGTGAACTCGCACACACACACTGTTTAACAGTTTAATATAAATTGATATAAATTCATTAACATGTTAAAACTCTGGACCGGAGTGAATTGGGAGTGAAATTAAATTCGCGTCACTCCGAGATCACTTCGCTAGAACGAAACTCCCAATTCACTCAGCATGCTGAGTGATTTTTTTTTAAAACTCCGAAACTCCGAGTGGCGGAGTGAATGCGGAGAAAATCCGAATGAAATTGATTCTGGATTTGCTCCCGATTTTTTTACAGTGTACTAATTTTTTCAAAAGTAAATACTTAGCTAAAAATTATAATTACTTTTTTTGTGACAAACAGGAATTAGACCGATTAGCAAAGAAATATTACTAATTTTTCTCCAGAATTAATCAGAAGAAAATAATAATTAGAATTATTAATTTTGAATTACGAATACACCATGTACAAATATTTATACTCAGAATACCGATAAGTGTAAATCTATGCTGATGTTAATGATTTTAATTTACTAATTATGAAAATTTTGTTTTTAACGGCGGCCACAATAACTACGGATATATTTTTTTTTTTTTTTCATGACTACAAACTGAGAGTAAATACAATACATTAATCGTCATGAGAAAAATTATAATCCCTTACATTAATGTCGGAATCCCATCGTCATTTCTGATAACTTTGTTACGACGATAAGTACAGCCTCTATACTCCATTATTATTTCATATATATAAAAAAAAAAGTAATTAATTAACTTTGAAATAAAAATTTATGAAAATTAATTAAAATATAACCCGACTAAACGTGGTATGAAATGGACAATAGACAAATAAAGTGAAGCAGCTTCAGACAGTAAAGGAAAAAAACAATTGAATGATGATTGATTGATGATACATGAATGTGTTCGTGCATTGAAGATTAAAAAATTAATTTAAATATGAATATTACAAATAAAGAAATAGCACGGTAGTCTAGAACAAAAATAAATTCACGATGAAAAAATCACCATAGACTTGTCTGTTGCATTCAAAAGTGTAATTACAAGTTTCACAATAAACGAAAAATCGAACCAATATTAAGTTGGCGCGGAAATTCAATATTTTTCAATGAACAATATACCAAAAAATTGCTCGCTTAATGCTCTTTCAGAATCCACAATTGCTCTAGTCATAAAATTAATATTTAATTAATTATCATCAATTAAAAATACAAAACTAATTTTGTGTATAACTCGCTGAATAAATTTTATTTTTAATACTTATCACTGTCATTAAATTGATCTCCTTTTTTTCTATCGAGAGCAATCATTTATTTAGCGAAATATTCAAATGCCCTAGGGGTATAAGTATAGTGAATCGGCCCCGGAAAGATATTTGAATCATACTTAGAGGATATGTAGGTTAGGGTGTGTCAAAAAAAAATATTTTTTTCTTTCTTTAGGTCTCGTAGTCTCAAAAGTTTCTTAGGGATCTGAAAAAATTCCTCCTAAAAAATCAGCTCAATATCTCGAAAATTGAGCTGGCGGTTTACAAATTCATTTTCCCATTTAAAATACACGTAAAAAAATGATTATTCAGTTTTTCGAGGAAAAATCAATAAAAAATTTTTTTTTTTCGATTTTGACTCTCATACCCTCATAGGAAATCTAATCCCCTACAAAAACGTCTCTGATAGTCATGCTCATAAATATAATACAAAAAAAGTTACTAGCCTCCAAAGTTCGAAAAAAAAAAAGATTTTTTTTTTTTACTTATAACACCGGCACACAAAAATAAATAAGTTCTCTGTACTTTTGACGGGACCGATTTATTCCCATGTATTTTGACCCGCTGAATCTGAATCCGAGGTCCGTTTAACCCGTACACCCTCAGATTTTTAGATAACTTTAAAAAACCTCAAAAAATGATAAAAATTGACCGTTTTTTAAATTTATAAATTTTTTTAACCCTAACTAAGCATGATTTTTCTGTATTTCGGTCCTTCACATACTAACCTGAAGTTTATTTAAAACATTAGCCATTTAAAGTCTGAGTAAATTCCGAAAAACCCCAAAAAATTGCAAAAAAGCAAAAAAATTCTTAGTATTGTGATGAAAAAAATTGTATAGGGCTAAATAAATAATTATTTTCATGTATGTTTATCTGTCACATATAATTCTCGAACATCCATTGTAACGGGTAAAATTGGGAATATTATGATAAATATATAACACAGAGTAATTAGTTAATTGATTAGTGTCAAAAATTTGTAACGGGTATGATTGGGTTTTAATTATTAAATATTCGATGGGTAATTAATTAATTGATTACTGTCAGAGAAAACGTCAAGTCAGTTTCGTATGTTACCAGAAACTCAGAAGTTAGACGAAACAGAAAATATGTATTGAAGAAAATTAGTGATTAAAAGTATGATCGATTTAATTAACAAAAGAAGTAATTGTTAATTACTAAAATTTGACTGTATAAATTATCCAACTACCCCTTTTTGCTTGGTTTAGCTCGCCGGAGTCCAGGGTTCAAAAAGGGGTTTTTAATTTATAGACAGTGTTAATTAATCAATCAACAAAACTTTACTTAACAAAAAAAAAGAAACTCTTTTCCAAAAGAAAGAAAACACAGATTTAGACAGAATAAGAAACTAGGATTTATTATTAAATAATTACAATGGCTTCCAGCCCTTTTCTACTACCTCTTACAATAATTAATATTGATAATTAAACGCGGTTTTAATATTATATAATCACGGCTTGTTGTTTATTCAATAATTTACACGGTTTATTGCTAATTAAGCAATTTATACACGGCTTACACGGTTTACACGGTTACACGGTTTACACGGTCACACACATACTCAAAAGTTCGCGGTCTACAACGCGGTACTACCCCTCCCGGGTGCTTCAGGTGAGTCTGGTCGACTACCCCGTCGGCCCTACACGAAGTCCCGTCCCAGAGGGTAAGCGGATGGTCTCTGTCTAACCCCCACCTACACGGCTAGTTCTACCTACCGTACCTCAGCAGAAGGCCTTAGTACGGGGACACCAAATCTCCACGAGAATACAAATTTCGCTTACCTTGATCCGGTCGGACGTGGGGTAGGCGAAGTTCCAGATGTTGTCCAGGGAATGGCTTTCCTCTAGAAAACGTCTCGGGAGACTAAGTTGACTCTACGGGCTTAAATGCGCGGTTTTATCATTATATCTATCCGCTATAACTGTGGACGGGAATAAATTCCATCGCCCTCTGATGTTGATATCGGAAGTATATTGTTTGTGAAATTTTTCCAAGTCCCGAGTTTCAAAGTCAAAGGAAATCGAGAGAAATTAATTTTATCAAAGTTAAAATTGAATTTAAAGGAAAAGAATTCGTTTAAACTCTTAAGTAAATACTGAGTCCCGAGAACTTAGCCGTGTGAGCGAAAATGAAAGAATGAACGATTGAAATATTAGAGTTTATTTTAATTTCAACTAATATTTCTTGTATTTCAGTTCATTTCATAATTCTTTCAATCTCTTGAATCTTTTAAACGATTCATTTGAAATCTATATAAGCGTTTTTATTTTATTTCCTTTGACTTTGGTGCTCAGGACTTAGAATAATTTTCGCTCGGCCGCGCATTCACATACTTATACCGTACATCCATATAATTTTATATCTCGGTATATTCATTCAACTTAAACTAAAAAAAAGAAACACAGCCATATAAGTATAAATAAATAATACGTCATATCCGAAAGAAAATAATAATGTTTATAATAAAAAATAAACCCAAATAGTATATAAGAGTAATACAAAAATTTAGTTGTAAACAAAAAGTGTAAGTCATATTCATAAGAAATAATAGAAATATACATAAGAAATAGGTCTTAAGTCAGAATAGTAATAAGAAATGGTAATAGGAAAGTAGTAATTAGTTGTTTACGCAAAAAACATAAACATATTATTAGAATTTTAGTCCTAGATTTAAGTTTACTAGTTTTAAGTATTTATAGTAGATATAAGACTAATAATTAGTGAATAAGTAGTATTAAGTCATACTAAATAGAAACATAAGTAATAGTCAAATAGATATAAAATAAGTACAAAAGTAATTAGTTGTTTAAACATAGTATTTAGAATTTTAGGCCTAGGTTTAAGTATACTAGTTATAATAGTTTTTAAGTAATTTTAGTAACAATAGTCATAGTGATAAGAAAAAAACTAGATTTAGCAAAAAAATATCACAATTTCACATCACAGGTGGCCTCGAATACTGGTCCTTTCCAGCTCACCATCACACCATGGCTCAGACATCTCTAGAATTTTAAATAAATGGCAAAAATTCCCAAAAAATTGAAAAAAATAAAATTTGGTATAACAAAAATCGATTTTTAAATCGAAATAAATAAAAGAATTCATATTGTTCGATCTGTGATATATATATAAAAAATATTTTGGCCTAAAACATAAAAAAATCACGCGAGAACCTCTAATTGATCCTTCCAATACTTGGCCGAATAGTTTCCGGCTACAAGTGATGTTAAATAGAAAGAAGGAATTTTCGATGGACCCCAAATTCGGACTTTATTCCAGGACAATAATCTCGAATATGAAATGAACGAGACTGAGAGAGCAGCATGGGCAAGCTTTAAAGAAGTATCCCAGAACTTTTTAGGAAATACGAAAAGTGAGAATTACGTAAATTTAGTTAAAGAGTTGATATACAACTATGATACTTTGGGTTGCTTAATGAATTCCAAATTGCACTATTTACATTCTCACCTTTCACACTTTCCTGAAAATCTTGGTGACTATAGTGAAGAGCACTGTGAAAGATTCCATCAGGACATCAGTGTAATGGAAAAACGTTATCAAGGTAAGTGGGATGTCAATATGATGGCAGATCACTGTTGGACACTACAGAGAGATCTACCTAAAGAAATGAGAAAACGAAAGAGAAATCCTTTATGTAGGAAATTTGAGGACAAAAGGGTTAGATATAAGCGGAGAACGAATTAATATTGAAATAACGTTTCTATAAAGATTTTTTGAAGCATATTAAAATTTTTTTATGCTTTAGGCAAAATATTTTTTATCTATATATCACAGATCGAACAATATGATTTCTTTTATTTATTTTGATTTAAAAATTGATTTTTGTTATACCAAATTTTATTTTTTTCGATTTTTTGGGAATTTTTGCCATTTATTAAAAATTTTAGAGATGTCTGAGCCATGGATGTTCGAGAATTATATGTGACAGATAAATGTTCATACATGAACATAATTATTTATTTAGCCCTATAAAATTTTTTTCATCACAATACTAAGAATTTTTTTGCTTTTTTGCAATTTTTTGGGGTTTTTTGGAATTTACTCAGACTTTAAATGGCTAATGTTTTAAATAAACTTCAGGTTAGTATGTGGAGGACCGAAATACATAAAAATCATGCTTAGTTAGGGTTAAAAAAATGTATAAATTTAAAAAACGGTCGATTTTGGTGTATTTTTGAGGTTTTTTAAAGTTTTCTAAGAATCTGAGGGTGTACGGGTTAAACGGACCTCGGATTCGGATTCAGCGGGTCAAAATACATGGGAATAAATCGGTCCCATCAAAAGTACAGAGAACTTATTTTTTGTTGTGTGCCGGTGTAATTGTTGTTTTTCCGCAATCGTTATTTAATTGGTGATATTTTTTTCGAATTTTAATTTGCAATCGTTTACAGAAAATCTATTTTTCCGCAAGAAATTATTATTTTAGTATGCTCATAAAGTAAAATAAAAAGAAAATTATTGAGCTTTCAAGGTGTAAAATAATTTAAAACCGTGACGATTAACTTTTTGTTTTTTACCTGTGTCAATCAGTCAATAAAATAAATTTTCCATAAAAGATTGCAAATTAAATTCAGAAAACAAAATATACCACCCATTAAATAACAATAAAGTAAAAGCAATAATTATACATGAAAAAAAATTATTTTTTTTCGAACTTTGGAGGCTTGTAACTTTTTTGGTATTGTTGTTACGAGCATGACTATTGGGGACATTTTTGTAGGGAATTAGATTTCCTATAAAAGAATAATTCTCAAAATCGGAAAAACAAATTTTTTCATTGATTTTTCCTGAAAAAACTGAAAAATAATTTTTTAACGTGTATTTTAAATAAGAAAATCAATTTGTAAACCGCCAGCTTAATTTTCAAGATATTGAGCTGATTTTTTAGGAGGATTTTTTTTAGGTCCCACAGTAATTTTTGAGACTATGAGACCTAAAGAAAAAGAAATCATTTTTTTTGACACACCCTAATGTAGGTACTGATAAAATACTACGATCCTGAAAGTTTCAGATGTCTAACTAAATCCTTTTCCAAGAAAATAAATATTATATAAAAAATAGAAAAACTTGTTTTTCTCAGGATTGGCTTGACCGATTGGTCTAAAAATTTAGTATATTTTGGGAGCTCATAATAGCTTTCAAAAAAAATGATCAACAATTTTATAGCTTCATCAGATCCTTGAAAAAAAAATTGTTTTTTTCTAAATTGTTTTTTCTAACTATGATACAATTTTGGCACAATTATGAAACTATTTTTTTTCTAAGCCTTATGTATTCCCCTATAACACCTGATTTTTTCAGATTTCGAAAAAAGGTACGCCATCGTTAAAAAAAATAAAAGCCATTTTTCATCTCAAAGCTCAATTAATGCATCTATTCAAAAAATTTAGGCTATACTTTTTTGATTTAATGCATATTCAGATAGTTTGTAGCTATCAGAAATAATATTTTGTATTTGAAACATTGACAAAAATTTTTTCATCAATGTAAAAAATTAATGTAGTTAATAATAAATAATTATTTATTAATTTTAATAAATATTTTTAAAAACAACTTTTTGTTTCATAGTTTGATGATCAAAGCATTTTTTAATTATTTTTTTCGTTGGCACGATGAATTTTTCCAAAAACGATTCATTTTTTTTGAAAAGATTCTCAAAATCGTCGCTAGGTGGCGAAAATTAGGTTTAAATAAATAAAGAATTAAATGAAAAGAAAAAAAATATATGAGAGGTATAAATATAATAAATATTTCACAGAAAAAAGTTTTATTAATCTTCGTCACTGTCCTCTTCAATTACAACTGTAGTATCTTTTATCTTATTAGTATTATAGTATTATCTTTGTTTAATAATTGACTCAATATTGCAGCAGGCCTTGGAATTTTCGATAAGTATCTTTTGTGCGACAAATAATAAACAATTGCGGCAGCGTGGGAGCAACATCTAATAGTTCTAAGACCATTTGCACACTCACAGCTGTGTCTCACGACGCTTTTGTGTCTAATATTATCCCTCGCGGAATTGCCATAACGGAATTTCTACGGTATTTTCCGAGTATTTTTTGGGTATAAGTATTATTACGGTATACCCTAGGTATAAATGCGGTATGTTTGTGAAATTTTATTACCGTATTAATACCGTAAATATATTGTGTTGATACCAAATTTATATAGGGACTGTACCGTATTTATACTGTGTTTATACCGTATTTACGCTCTTGCTATACCGTATTTGTACAATGATTATACTCCATTTATATGGTTTTTATGCTGTACTTAAACCTCGGTTATACCGTATTTATACGGTTGCTATACCTCATTTAAACAGTGGTTACACGGTATTCATATAATGCTCGCACCGTATTTAAACGGTATTTATGCGGTATAAATATGGTGGTTATGCCGCATTTATATAGTGATTATGCCGTCTCACTCTTACAGGCTGAAAAATACTTTTCATATCTTTCAGTTTTATTAACAAACAATCTTCAGATTCTATAACAGATACAATATGTTTTACTACTACTTGCATTCTTAAATGGCTCATCTCTTCACTATGTTCTGCTTTCAATTTTTCAATAAAAAAGTACAGCTGTAAAAATGAACTAGTTTATTTTTACTTTCACAAAAAAATTTTTTTCAAAAAAATTTCTCTCATTAACAAATAAAAACTCTTGAAACTAGTAAAAATTTTTCAATTTAAACATAAAAATATGTTTACTTGAGGAAAAAAAATTTTGATTCAAGATTAAAATTTCAAGCTAATTATTTACTTGGTGCAAGAAAATTTTACTTTTCCGAATCGTTAAAACAAAATTTCTTGAATCAGGAATTGTTTTCTTGATTCGAGTTAACTGTTTTTTCTATGTAGTAATGATTCGCAAGAACATCAGATAATTTTGAAATACATTTAGGATCAACATTAATAACTAGGATTATTTTATGATTAAAAATTTCATTCTTCAATTGAAACATGTCTAAACACTGCAGTGTTTATGTCGTATGGCTATTTTGACATAAAAGTCTTTTTTTAGCTCATAAAGTTCTTTATTTGTACATTATAAAAACCTTCACGCGTCTTTTAAATTTTAGTTTCTCTACACAGAAAATACAGTTAACTTGAACTAAGAAAAATATTCTTGATACAAGAAAATTTTTTTTAACGATTCGGAAAATAAAATTTTTTTTACATCAAATAAATAATTATTTTGAAATCTTTACTTTGAATCAAAATTTTTTTTCCTCAAGTTAACATATTTTTATGCTTTAGTCGAAAAATTTTTAATTGTTTTAAAAGTTTGTATTTCTTAAAATAAGAGATATTGTATTGAAGAAAGCCGTGCCAGGTTATTGTAGCAATATTGCATTTTTTTGTTTGAAAAAAATAAAATTTCTTGGAATAATTACTGTTTGTTTAACAAAAGAATTTTCGTATGCTCCAACCAAAAAAAAAAAAGTTACTCAAACCGAGAGAAAAATTTCTTGGGAGAAAAGATATATATATGGAAGAGAGGGAAGTCACTGGTGCTAGGCAGCAGCAGCGAGAATAGTTCGGTGCGCGCCACTAGGTAGTGCCTACGATTTGTAGTGTCCCTGGTAAGAAACTTATTTCAGAAGTCTTATATTCCGAAATTGTGACCATTCTGGCGCGGGTACTCCTCCGTTATTTGATAGAGTGATAAGTACCTTGTTTGATGGTAATATAGTACAACCTATATTACATAATGACAAAAATATTTATTATCAATGTTTCCATAAATAATTTATCTCTGAATTTGAACTTGAGCTTTAACAAAAATATTTTAATCAAAAGTCTATAGAATCTCTACTATATGATTAAAAATATTCGAGTGACATAATACATTGTAAAGCAATATAAATAATTATATAGAGCCATTTATCATTAATAATTATATATAGTTTTTTTTACCATGTACTGGATAAATTCCGTATAAACACCTCATTAAATCAGTAGAAATGTTGTGTGAACTCGGTAGAAATGCCGTATAAATTCAGTAGAAATGCCGTATTATTACGCTAACAATGTCATATTATTACGGTAGAAATTTCGTATAAATATCATATACATGAAGTATTAATCTTATAGAAATGCCGTATTAATACATTAGAAGTACCGTATTATTACGGTAGAAATAACGTATTAATACGGTAGAAATGCCGTATAAACGCAGTATAAGCTCTGTAGGAATACCGTAATTAAATTTCACAAACATACCGTATAAATACGGTAAAACTACTTGTTATCGACTACGTGTATGCTCTTTTAATACAGTGTTCAAACCGTATCATGAAAACCGCGAGGGGTTTGGTTTATAGTCAATGAAGCATCTATCAACTTTTCTGGTTATATGACGTGATTGAACTTGAGCTTTTAGTATGTTTGAACAGTCTTTTACGTACTGAATAGTGATATTACCCGAGTCATCTATCATTTCTGACAAGTACGATATCGCTTGATTAAATTGATAAGATCCAGTGAAAAAATTTGAAGATCTTCTTCCGTCATCATCTGAGATATGACAATTGTCCATTTTGTCTATTAATGTAGAATCACATTCAACAGCAAAGTTTTCCATCATGTTGGTGAATTCCGAAGATATCATTTTAGTCCAATTAGAATAAACTTTTATAAGATGAAGATATTCATCATAAAAACGTTCATTGATTGAATGATTCAGACAGCATCAATTTCCATTTTGAATGTAAACTCGTCGTTTAATGAAGGACTGCGTTCTAGCACTTTGAGGAATCACTGTCAAATTCTTATCACCAATGTAACAAACACACCCATATTTATGCGTTGAAACAGTTTTTCTGATGGGAACTTCAATGTACTCTGTATTGTTGTCGGTACATGTGATGTTCGCTTCGAAGGATGGATCACCAGCACTTGATTGAGACAATGTCATTTTAAATAAGCTGGACTCCGTTTTTTCTAACAATTCACTGACAGTACTTTCTGATTCATCTTCAGAATAATGTAATCTCACTTCAGGATCAACTTTTTTTTTATACATCTCCAATCGACATTTTCGACAGACACCGTCACCAATAGAAAAATCATAATCAATAACAAACGAATATTCATCAATGTCTTCATATGTACATAAACGCTTATAAGTACCAGGAACTTTTTTCAAAAATTTTGAGCAAATACAACATTTTTCATTAACTGTCTTAGGAGACATAATTTTTTTTATCATTTAAATAATACTAGTTATTAGATAAAATGTTTTTTAAACTGTAGTAACCACAAACACGGTAATTATCTATTGTTTATCATTTGTCTTTTTGCAAGACGCCACCTAGCGACGATTTTGAGAATCTTTTCAGAAAATTGAATCGTTTTTGGAAAAATTCATAGTGCTAACGAAAAAATAATTAAAAAATGCTCTGATCATCAAACTATGAAACAAAAAGTTGTTTCTAAAAATATTTATTAAAATTAATAAATAATTAATTATTTTTAACTATTTTAATTTTTCACATTGATGAAAAAATTTGTCATTATTTCAGATACAAAATATTATTTCTTATAGCTACAAACTATCTGAATATGCATTAAATTAAAAAAGTAAAGCCTAAACTTTTTGAATAGATGCATTAATTGAGCTGAAAAATGGTTTTTATTTTATTTAACGATGGCGTACCTTTTTTAAAAATCTGGAAAAATTATTTGTTATAGGGGAGTACATAAGGCTTAGAAAAAAAATAGTTTCAGAATTGTGCCGAAATTGTATCATAGTTAGAAAAAACAGTTTAGAAAAAAACGATTTTTTTTTTTAAGGATCTGATGAAGCTATAAAACTGTTGATCATTTTTTTTTAAATCAATTATGAGCTCCCAAAACATACTAAATTTTTAGACCAATCGGTCAAGCCAGTCCTGAGAAAAAAAAATTTTTCTATTTTTTACATAATATTTATTTTCTTGGAAACGGATTTAGTTAGACATCTGAAACTTTCAGGATCGTAGTATTTCATTAGTACCTACATTAGAGTGTCCGTTATTTACCAAATTAGATTTTTTTACTTGGGTATGATATAAATCATATATTTGTGATCCAAAAATAAAAAAAAAAATAAAAAAGTTTATTCCAATGCCGTTTAACCTTGCCTAAGTAATGATCTATTCTCATTTCAGTACAATGAGAAAAATGTAATTACTTGCTTAAAAATAAGTGCACAGTAATGACTAATACATATTTTTGTAGGAAATTTCCCGCTCTTCAAAGAAGGTCTCTTATGGTTTTTTGATGAATCCAACTGCTTAAGGGATATTGAAGGTCAAAGTTTGATTTGTTTAAAAAAATTTGTGATGGTGGAGTGGAGTGGCCTGTGATTTAATAGTGCGGTGGAAATGAGTACTACTCTAGTTACTGTCAGTGTTACTTAAAAACTAATTCTATTATTACTATTTTTCTTATACCTATGACTTAATACTACTTATTCACTAATTATTATTTCTTATATCTACTTAAAACTAGTATGCTTAAAAACTAGGACTAAAGTTCTAAATATTATTTTATGTTTTCGCTTAAACAATTAATTAGTACTTACTATTACTATTTCTTACTACTATTCTGACTTAAGAACTATTTCTTATTTATATTTCTATACTTTGTTTACGACTAATTCCTTATATTACTTGTTATAATCTATTGGGTTTATTTTATTATAAACATCATTATTCTCCTTCAGCAATGAGTTATTGTTATTATTTATACTTATATGGCTGTGTTTCTAAAGTTTAAGTTGAATGAATTCAGCGAGGTATAAAATTATATGAATGTGCGGTATAAGTATGGGAATGCGCGCCCGAGCGAAAATTATTCTAAGTCCTGAGCAGTCAAAGTCAAAGGAAATAAAATAAAAACGCTTATATAGATTTTAAATGAATCGTTTAAAAGATTCAAGAGATTGAAAGAATTATAAAATGAACTGAAATACAAGAAATATTAGTGAAATTTAAAATAAACTCTAATATTTCAATCGTTCATTCTTTCATTTTCTATCCGTCCGCACGGATTATCGTCGCTCGCACGGCTAAATTCTCGGGACTTAGTATTTACTTAACATCTTAAACGAATTCTTTTCTTTTAAATTCAATCTTACATACGATAAAAATAATTTCTCTCGATTTCCTTTGACTTTTTAACTCGGGACTTAGAAAAATTTCACAAACAATATACTCTCGATGTCAACAACAGAGGGCGAGGGAATTTATTCCCGTTCACCTCTACAAAAGGTAGATATAATGATAAAACCGCGCATATGAGCCCGTACAAGGCAACCTAGTTCTCCAGAGACGTTGTCTGAGAAGACCATTCACGGACAACTAACGGAAACTCTCGTACCAGGCGTCCGACCGGACCAGGTAAGTGCAGTTTTTCATTTCTCATGGAGGGTTGAGGGACTCCACCCTGAGGCCTTCTGCCAAGGGGTGGTGGGTACTTGTGAGCCGAGTAGGTGAGGGTCTGTCGGAGACCATCCACTGACCCTCATGGGGTGGGACTTCGTGTGGGGCCGACGGGGTAGTCGACCAGACTCCCCTGAAGCAACCGGGGAGGGGGGTAGACCACGATCTTAGACCGCGTAAAGTTTGATATGTGCGTGTGTGTGTGTATGAGTGTATATTTCGTGTGTTACGGGACCGCGTGGAATTATTTAATAACCAGCGACATTTTGTTATTAAACCGCGTTAAAAGTATGGATATTATTTATTGTAAAGGTAGTAGAACTAAGCATCGGAGCTCGTGTAAAAAGGTTTTGTTTGCTTTTTTATTTAAATAAAGTCTTTGATTATTGTAAAACTGTGTATAAATTAAAGACCCCTTTTGAACCCTGGACTCCGGCGAGCTAAACCAAGCAAAAAGGGGTAACGGTTTATTTGGAATTATCAATGTGCTGATGTATAATTGATAACAAATTACTTATTCATCTAAGTTCTGATTTTCCGGTATTTAAAAGGATTTGTCTTAATTAATTTGGGTTATATTTAATGTTTAATTAATAATTCAATTTAAACCTGGTTATTTTTACTCGTTACAAATTTGCGTTTTTGTTTGAAATTTTGTAACTCTCTAACACCTAGACATAAAATTAGGCGCTATAAACTTTCTTGTAGGAAATTTATTGCTCTTCAAAAAAGGTATCTAACAATTTTTTTCTAAATCCAACCATTTCAGTGATTTCGAAGGTCAAAGTTGATAGGTTTAAAAATGAATGTTTTTCGATTAAAATTCTATAACTCTCCAGCAAACGAATATTTACGGAGACTTTTAACAGCTTTTCGTCGGAAATTTACCGATCTATAAAAAAGGATTCCTTAATTTTTTTGATAAACTCAACCGTTTAAGAAATATTTAAGCTTTAAGTTGAAAGAAAAGTTTCACAAACCAACACAAAATTTTGCTCTGATGATATAAAAAATTTCTTTTTTTTCGAGCTCAAATATCTCTTAAACGGTCGAGTTTATCGAAAGAATTGTGAAGACCTTTTTTGTAGAGTGGTAAATTTCCGACGAAAAGCTGTTAAAAGCCTACGTAAATATTCGTTTGCTGGAAAGTTATAGAATTTTAATCGAAAAACATTCATTTTTAAATCTATCAACTTTGAGCTTCGATATCACTCAAATCTGTTACCAACACTCTGAATTTCATCCCACTATTCCGACCGTCTAATACCACTAAAAAACTACTAAAACTCCCTTTGAGACCTACAACGAAAAATTCAATTTAAATTTTACACGCAATTATTTGCTTCAGAATATTTATTTTACTTGTACATATTTATTTAACATTTATAAAATATTTTAATCATTTTAAATTATTTGACTATGTTATGTCCGCCGCTTAATTTTTAATTATTTATCCGGGATTTCTCCCTTTGGTAGCGATAGTAATTTTGTACAAGCAGGTTGGAGGGTGCGGACAACAATAAAGAATACGAGGAAGAAATTATCTTCCTATAATTTATTATTTATAGTGGATCTTTTCGAAAATTAAGAACCCAAACGTCTTCGAAGAGACTGGTGCTCTTGTTTAAGCCAAAAGTATTTTATGATGATAGAAAAATAGCTCTTTCACCTACCTTTCGATGTCAATTCTTCTAGCGCGGCAGCTATTATCCCTCCAGGACTAAACAGCTCACTCGACCTTCCTGAGGGTTGGTAGAATGGGTGCGGCTGGGTTGGTAGGATGATATCTTATGTACTACTTTCGAATGAAACCGCAAGGTTGGAGTGAAGAACTTAATCTTTTATTAATTATTTCAAATTACAACGTTTTTACTGAACGTCACTTGTTCACTCTAGTTTTTCACAACTTTATATTTTATTTATAATATAAGATTATTTATCCTTAACAGATATTTTTATTAAGATTTTAATATATATTTAATGCGTCCTTTTTACACACCCGAAAAGTGGTTTTATGCGCAAATTAACTCGGCACGAGATGGAATCGCAAATTCACGTGATTTGCGTCACTGGTTCGATCGTACCGGATGGTTTTTAAAAATCTGACAAATATTGTACTAGACGAACGATTACTACAGTTGCGTCAGATCGAATTTTAGATCAATATTTGAGGATTTTTAATAATAATTTGAATTCAATTACTGATTATTCAACGCCAAAACGGATTCCTGCAATGATTGGATACAAAAGATTTTAGTTTTAAATGCCTTACTGATTATTCTACGCCTAGGACGGATTCCTGCAGTAAGGTTAGTGATAAATTCACGATCTTTGACTATTTCTTATTGATTATTTCGACGCCGTAGCGGATTCCTGCAATAAGAATTAGTCTAGATATATTAAGAAATGCCCTATTGACTTTTCAACGCAGATGCGGATTCCTGCAATAGGGTTTAAGTAAAAAAATTATTAAAAATCCTCTTATTGACTTTTCAACGCCTAGGGCGGATTCCTGCAATAAGAGTACACGAAATTTCGACGTTCGAATATTCGCGGACCGTAAGTTTTATGAACCGACTAGCCCTGAGCTATGGGTGCTCAGGCTTTTTATAAACTTTGGTTGGTGATTTGACGGGGAATTTATAATCATTGTCATTGGTGGAAAGTGACGACAGTTTATTATTTATTCGTTAAACTTATTGCAGGTGTCTTCCTACTATTCTTTGCCGCATAAAAAGGTGAAAAAGCTGACGCTGCGTTTTCGCGCGCTTTTCAAAGAGGAGCTCAGAAATAATTATTTTAAATAATTATTAAAATAAAAAAAAAATTATTTGGACATAACAGCCTTATTTGTGCCGATTTGTTTTATAACGGCAGCAGGAATTTCGTAATCATTACAGCATTTAGATTCCCTTATTAATCCAGCACGAATGGTTAAAATAGATTTCAACATTTCTGGCTTCATCCGGTTACGTTGTTTTGTTTTAGTTATATTCATAGTACCGAATAACCTTTCTACTTCAGCATTCGAATGAGGAAGTACTAATAAATAAATTGCAAAAGTGGCTAATTCGTTAAATCGAGGCTGTCCTAACGAATCTTTGAATGCCATAACTTCATACCAAATTTTGTTAGTATTTTTCATTTCAGACCATTTCAAAAGGTGGATTCGGCGCCACTGATCATCAACTTTTGCAATAAATTTATCGTCCTTACCGAAATGATGCAGTAAATCAACGATTGACTCTTTGTTGTGGTTCAATGCATGATCAACACTGATTCTATTGATTTTTTTCATTAGATTCAAATTTTCAGGTAATCTAACTTTTAATTCATTTATTAAATCCACTACAAATTGAATACATCTATTCCGTATTCCTTCTTCTTCAGTTTTTGAAAAACCGTTTTCAACCATTTTTGAAATGTGAGATTCGAACTTAGAACCCAAATAACATTTTCGGTCAACAAAATCTTGAATTTTTTGAGTAAAAATGTCCACTTTATGGGAAGGTAATGTTATTTTATGAACGAGCATATCAATTAAACCAGTTGTAAAGAGCGACTGAACCAATTATAAGTTTCTTCGATGATAAATTCTAAATTTCTTGGTAAAAAATTTTTTGCAGCACTAGAAACTGCTAATTGTAATGAGTGACACAGACATCGTACTAAAAAAAGGTGAGGCACTTCTTTTTTCAATATAGCGGAAACTCCCTTGTTTACTCCAGTCATTACTGATGCGTTATCGGTGCCGATTCCCATCAAATTCGTAACTGGTAATTTATAACGATGTAATGCTTCCTTAATGCCTGTGACTATTGCAGAAGCATCACAGTTAGTTAGCTCAACTAGGTCTAAGTAAGTAGATATTATTTTTTTATGAGAGTTACTGTAGTATATGATGATTATTCCAAGATATTTAAGCACAGAAATGTCTGTAGATTCATCAATCAATATACTATAAGCTTGATTATCCAAATCATTTTTTAAAACATTAAAAAAATGAGGTGCAATAATGTTTTTTATAGTATTTGCGCATTTAGTACGATGCAGTTGAATTTTCTCATCATCTTTATGAGTATGATTAATGACTTCACCTAAATGATCGACTAAATTAATACTAATATGTGCTGCAGCATATAAAGCAAGACGAGATTCCTTTTCTTGTATTAATGAAGTTTTAGCTGGTTTGAACGATAATTTTGTCTGATTATTGCTAGTAATATCCTAAGAAGAAGCAGAATAGAATATTATTTATTTAAAGTGACGATATTTATTTTATTCGAAACATTGATATTGAATGACATCTGAAGTAATGAAACATACCTTTGATAGTCGTTGATGCTTCAAGGTTGAACTATGTTCTTTTAAAGTGTTGTAGTGGTTTTTCAAAAACGAGCCACAAATTGAACATTTGGCTATTTTATTGCCAGTTTCACTACCAACCGATATCAACCAGTCTTTAAGTAGTGGATCAATAAGCCAAAAGTCTCGAAATTTTTGGGTGTACGGAGGTTTTTTGTTGTTGTTTTTATCTATTTTATATAGTTTATTAAAAAAATTTAATTGATATCTACATTTTGATTAACATAAATAATTGAAATAATGACGAAATAATAAATAAAGATAATTAACTTTAGATTCAAATTGTCTGGTTATCTTTCAGCATACTGACCACTAATGTATATTATGTATACGTTTGTATTATAAAACATATCATACATCGCAGCATATAGGTGTCGTTGCTAATATATACCCATGTAGGTATAATAGGTAATTATCGATACATTTATTCAATTATATGTTTGTATCGGATAATTATCGACCACACTACTGACAAAAACTACTAACCACTAAAAATAAATCTTTCCCACTAATTGAAAATAAAAACTACTAAATTTAGTGGTAAAACAACTGAGTTGGCAACACTGCTCAAATGGTTGGATTTAGGAAAAAAGTGTCAGATACCTTTTTTGAAGAGCAATAAATTTCCTACAAGAAAGTTCATAGTGCTTGATTTTATGTCTAGGTGTTAGAGAGTTACGAAATTTCGAACAAAAGCGCAAATTTTTTTAAACAAATCAAACTTTGACCTTCAATATCCTTTAAACAGTTGGATTCACGAAAAAAACGTAAGAAACATTTTTTGAAGAGCGGGAAATTCCCTACAAAAATATGTATTAGTCATTACTGTGCACTTATTTTTAAGCAAGTAATTACATTTTTCTCATTGTACTGAAATGAGAATTAATCATTACTTAGGCAGGGTTAAACGGCATTAGAATAAACTTTTTGATTTTTAACTTCCCGCTAAGAAAATTGTAAATTTTCAAAAATTCGGGAAGTTATTGGTTTCGGTCCGATTTACGAAAATCGAATTTCCATCAGATGTCGACGTTTCGAGGTCCTAGGAAGCTATCCTGACAAATTTCACGATGATGTCCGAGTGTATGTATGTGTGTACGTACTTACGTATGTATGTATGTAAATATTCATAACTCTTGAACAGATGAACCGATTTTGATCGTTGAGGTGTCATTCGACGCGGCTTGTTAATGTCTTGAGGCCGTAAAAATTTGAACTTAATCGGTAGGGTGCGTTCAGAGATATTTCGAAAATAAAATTTTTTCAAAAATGTTTTATTTGGATAACTTTTAATTTGCTCGATGGATTGATTCCAAAATCTAATCAGCTCTAAAACTCTCTAAGCCGCGTCGAATGCCACCTCAACCATCAAAATCGGGTCATTCGTTCAAGAGAAACCGTTGACGAAAGAATTCAAAAAAAAATTTTTTTTTGGTTTTTTCGAAATTTCTCAAAAACGACTCGATAAATCGATTTCAAAATTTGATCAGCTTTAGAACTTGATAAAACACGTCGATTGCCGCCTCAACCATCAAAATCGGTTAATTCGTTCCCGAGATATCGTGGGAGAAAGAAATGCTATAAAATGGTTTTTTACAAAACAATGGCATACAAAAGTATTTGCGAGTTCAACGAGCTCGAAAACAGCGGGAAGTTTTAGGGCTGGCCCGCAGGCTTAACTGAGAGACCGATTTTTTTTTATTATTTTTGGATCACAAATATATGATTTATATCATACCCAAGTAATAAAATCTAATTTGGTAAATAACGGACACCCTAACCTACATATCCTCTAAGTATGATACAAATATCTTTCCGGGGCCGATTTACCATACTTATACCCCTAGGGCCTTTAACGCTAATAAATTGAAATAATAATTACAATGCATAATTTAATTGAACTGTGACGCTACAGGTTGGTAGTGTTGGCAGCGCAGGGGAAGTCGTGTGTATGAGTACGGCTCTCTCAAATTGCCCAGATAGCAAAATGACGTCTTGATGAGTTCTAAATGATTTCCTATTCATGATTTAGACGTCTCAACAACATCTTAAAGAAGTCTATAAGAAGTTCTCAAGATGTCGAACGAGCCACATAATGAACTCAGTAAGACGTCTTTAAAAAGAGTTCTCAAAGAATTCTTTTTTCTGACTTCTCAAATAAGAGTTCAGAATGAATTTACCATGACGTCTTCAAAGAGCTCCTAATCTTGACTTCATCAAGAAGTTTAAAAAAAAATACGTTTAGTCGTCACAAAACTAAAGTCTTATTTATGGAGTCTTCAAGAACTCTCAATTAAGAGTTCTTAAAATCGACACCCTAAAGAAGTCATTATAAGACTTCTTGAGGACGCCTTCAAAAAGCCGTCGTAAAGCAGTCATTCTGACTTGAATGCTGCCTGGGTGGTGGGGGCAAATTAATATTTGAAATTTTGTTTTTTTCAGTAATTCGATTGTTCGTCGTTCGGTCAGTATTCTATTAAAAAAAACTTTTGTTTGATAGTTGTTTTTTTAGAAATGATATTTAATAATTTGACTTGAACCTGGCTCTTGATAATACGGAACTGACATTTTTCATTTCTATCAATGTTAGCTAGATATTGTGAGTTCGATCAAAAGAACATTTGGTTGATTCTATTTTCGTTATAATTAATTGTTGTAATATGATAACATCCACGGAACTGCAGATGATTAATAAAATCTTACTGCGTATGCACGAATTTTGAATCAATTGTGCGGTATGTTTAAATAATAAGAATAATAATAATAATAATAATAATAATAATAATAATAATAATAATAATAATAATAATAATAATAATAATAATAATAATAATAATAATAATAATAATAATAATAATAATAATAATAATAATAATAATAATAATGTGTTTATTTATTAATTATTAGCCAATTGGCTACTATCATTACATCACATATTTTATTTACATAATACAATATTAGGTTATATTTTGCCTTCTTTGATGTCCTTTTTCAAATTTCGCCTAAAACATGCCAACGTATCCGATTTTTTTGTTTCGATCGGTAATTTGTTATATAAAATAAAGCCTTCATAATTTATTGTTTTTTCTGCAGACCTTGTTCTCTTTTTCATTACTACTAAATTTTCACCATTTCTCGTGTTATATCTATGACTAGAATTTGCAATTTCCCTATTGAGATAATCTGGAGTGAGTTTATTTATCATTTTATACACCATGACACACACATTATACTTTACTCTTTGCTGAATAGTCATAAAACATAGAGCGTGTAACATGTTTTCTATAGATGTATACCGATTTACTTTTAATATTGCTCTCATCGCTCTGTTTTGTGTCTTTTGCAGCATATTCATACAATGCTTATTCATGTTTAACATCAGTGTCCCACAATATTCATAATGAGGTGCAATTATTGTTTTATAAATTAAAAGTCTTGTAAAGTACCCTACTTGATCGCCTACACGTCTTAAAAAACCTATTTTTTTACTAACTTTTTGTGAGATATAATATGCATGACTCTCGAACGTTAAATGTCTATCTATTATTACCCCTAAGTACTTCGTTTCATTAACCATTATTATACTTTCACTGCCAATCACAATATTACACTGTCTCTCAGCTTTTTTTCTCCGGTTATGTATCAACATAAACACGGTTTTTTTCGTATTAACTTTTAAGGAGTTTTTTCCCAGCCAATTTTCTATATCAATCAATGTTTTATTCAATATCAGTTCTATTTTATTTACACTCTTATCACAAACATACAATATCAAATCATCCGCAAACAGTTTACATTCACAACCATATTTTTTCGCGACTTCAATTATGTCATTGATATATAGAATGAATAACAGTGGACCCAACTTCGAACCCTGGGGTACACCATTTTTTACGTTTATCTTTTTTGAAGTTTCTTTTCCATATTTAACTTGCTGCGTCCTATTGCTCAAATACGATTTCAACCATTCAAGTGCATTCTGTTTCACACCACATTTTCTTTCTAATTTTTCAATAAGCTTGTTAATGTTGATCGTCTCAAAAGCTCTCTTTAAATCTAAAAATAATACTCCATACATTTTTCCTTCATCTAATCCTGCTCTCCATTCGCTTATAGTCTTCAATAATGCCGTCTCGCATGAGTGTCCCGTCCTAAATCCTGATTGTTCTTCTTCCAGTATTTTGTTCTTTGTTATATGTTCTTCTAATTGATTTTTAATTATTTCTTCCACTATTTTTTCTAAGATTGGTAACGTATTTATTGGCCGGTAGTCTTCTGCTTTTCTACTCCCTCTGACTTTTTGAATTGGATGTATTACAGAGTTCTTCCATGATGTAGGTACCTTACATTGTTCAATGCTACAGTTTATCATATCAATAATAACTTTTCTATTAACGTTCCATACTTTAGTTATGATGTCGGTCGATACTTTTTCATTTTTACCTTTATTTTTGTCTAAGTTTTTTATTATCTTATCAATTTCGTTTCCACTAGCATTTCGAAATTCATTTAACACGGATTCACATTCACAAACATCTATTTCTGCTTCATCGTTTAATCTTGTCTCAAATTCCTTTACAATTTCATCTATACTTTCAGTAAAGTATTCGTTAAATTTATCCGCAATTATGCTTTCGTCAGTGTAATTTATACCCCCAAACACAATGTCATTTTGTCCTTTGCCCTTTTTCTTATCTCCAATAATTTCTTTTAAGTTTTGTCACATCTTCTTTGAGTTTCCTTTTTGTTTCTCGATCTGCTGCTCATAGTATTTTTTTTTAGCAATTTTTAGTTCCATCACAACTTCATTCCGTAACTTCCGATATTTATTCCAAGTATCTACATATCCTTCTCTCTTTGCTTTACAAAACGTAGTATCCCTTTCATACATTTTTTGCTTAATTTCTCGGTTAAACCATGGTTTATTCTTCCATCTTATCGGTATTACTTTCCTCTTCATCGGCGCAATTTCGTTCAAACTTTCAATAATAACTTCAGTCACTCCATCTACTTGTGCGTCTACATTATCGACATTAAGGGCTTTCTTGCTTTCTTTCCACTTTCTATATTTATCGTCCAACACGTCCTTATATAATTTCTCATTGTAATTTCTGTAATCTCTTTTATATCCTATATACAATCCATTATCATATTCTACTTCAGTTTTTTTGGGCACGGTAACTTTAATCATGAAATGATCCGAAATCATAGGTTTCACTAGCACTTCCGTCTTGATATTCATATTAGAAAATACTAAATCAATAGTTGTACTCGAACTTTTTGTACATCTCGTGTAGGATTTAACCCATTGTTTTAAACCCCAGCTTTTCATTTCCTTCAGTAGCTTTCTCGAATATTGCGTTACTTTACTTACATCTATATTAAAATCACCAACCAAAATCACTTGTCCATTTTCAACAATTTTTTCACACTCCTGAGCTAGTCTATTAATAAATTGTCCATTACTTTGGTTAGGTGAGTGATAAACGTTACTGATGCTCAATCCCCCATATTTTCCTTCCAGTTTCACATTACTCATCCACATATTTTTCTCTTCATCTCCTAAGTCCACCACACTTTCAAGTACCTTAAATTTAATTTCCTTCCTTAGATACGTTGTTACTCCTCCCGTCCTTCTGTTTCCAGAGTATACATTAATGTTATTATAATTTTCAATATCTATTTCATGTTCTTCTATTTCTTTCGTCACATGTGTTTCTGTGATACATACAATATCAGGTTTCATATCGTTTATAACTATTTCTAACTCATCTTTATGGTGGATAAATCCTTGGATATTTGTCAATAATATAAAAACTTCATTTTTGATTTTCTTTTCAATTGTTATTTGCTATTCTGTGCAATACTTAATATTTTTTTGAGCTCTATCTCTCATCTTTTTATAATATTCACATCTTTCGTCCGTTGCACTATGATTTATATTTATACCTTTTATTTTATATTCTTCAGACATTCTGTTACAATTGACACATTTCTCAATAACACTATCACACTCTTTCTCCGAATGATTACCTGCACATTTTCTGCATATAACCTCTTTCTTTTTGCAATCTTTCGCAAAGTGATGGTAGCCCCAACACTTATAGCATCTTACCACACTTACACAGTCGAAAACTCGGCATTTACTCCAACCAACTTTTATTCTCTCTTTCTGTAAAATAAGTTTGTGCGTTCTAGGATCTGTCTCAATAATTATACTGCCTCCTTGTTTGTTACCTCTAATGATTTTTTTAATTTCCATTCTGTACTCTTCATTTATACTGATTTCGTTTTGTCTAGATATAAGATCTAAAACCCCCTTTTCATCCATTGATAGTACTTCTTCTTCTACATTTACAACTTTAAATTTAGGCAATTTCTTGTCAGGCACTCTAATGATATAATTATTTCCGATTTGTTTCTTCAATTCTTCTGCCAATTTTGTAGACTCTTCTTTCTTAGAGCATCCTATCACAACCTTCCCTTTCTGCGCATTAATCACATTATCAATTCCTATTCCAAACTTTGCCACGTCAATACTATTTTTAACTTGATTCAAAGTTTTCACACTATTTTGGTCTTGTTTTGGTTCAATGATTATGTTGTCATATTTAGATTTTTTAGCCTTAACCGCATATGATTCAGTTTTCTTCTTATTTTCCTTCAGCTCTTGACTACTTACAGAATTCACATTTTCACTAATAAGTTTCTTAATTTCATTACCTATGACTTGTATTTCATTTTTCACTACGCTTGCAATCACCTTTTCAATATTCTTTTTGAAATCTGTCAATTCTTCCAAAATAATATTCTTAATCTCCGTGACAAGCTCATCTTGATCATACACAACATTGTTAATTTTGTCCATTATGCTATCTACTTTATTTATTAGTTCGCTATCTTCTGATTCTAACCCTTGTTCTTTTCTTTTCCGCTTCCGTTTACTATTATCTTCTGCTGAAAAAATCTCATCCTTGTCGCCTAATAATTCGATATCATTACCATTGCATATAATTACTTCATTATTCTCATCGAGTATCTTATGTTTCTTTTTCGAACAACTCAAATGAAAAGAATTATTACAACTTACACAATAATGTGGCGTCTTTAAATTTTTTTGTTTACATACATAGCACTGATACTCTTTTTCGTCACTCATTTTACATGCATAGTTTATCAGCAACGCTTGGAAATATTTTCAACTAATGTGAACGCGCCTTAAGTTTATAAAAACCAACCTCACTTTCGGTATCTGAGTTTTTATATTGTTAATAAAAAATCAATTATAACAATTATCAATATGATTTACACATCACCATAATCCAAAAAATTAAAATAAACTCATGAACACAACAGATAAATTGCACATGTCAATTATAATACTAATTTTCACTGCCAAATACGGAGCGTAAATTTAGCGTCTTCACACAATAATAATAATTTTTTTTTTTTTTTTTTTTTTTTTTTTTTTTAAGAGAGAGGGGAAATGCATTATTGCACTTAGGGAGCCGAAAAAATTGCTCCCCGTGTGTCGGGCTATCCCTTAGGGAGACAATTTCTCCCCAGGGACTACCGACTAAAACCCCTCTCTCATCCTCCTAGGATGTCAACCGGGAACTGCTTTTCGCATTACTTCCGGTTGACTCCTATTTTTAACTTAGGGGCCTTTACGGCCCCACGACATCTATTGCCTCCTTTTTTCGGCGGAGAACCGTCTCTATACGCGAGACGATCTCCGCCCATGCCTCTCTGCTTGAAAGCATAACTCCTATTATTGTCTCCGGAGTTATGCTTCCAAGCTGGCTTTCAATAGGTGCCTTCCACCTCGACCAAACTTCGCATTCGAAGAAGGTGTGGAGGGCACTGTCATTTTGTGACCCGCAGGATGGGCAGCACGGGTCCAAAGCTTTACCCATTTTATGAAGGTAAGCCCGGAAATACCCGTGCCCCGTCAGCAGTTGGGTGAGGTAATAGTTTACCTCTCCGTGCTGACGGTTTACCCAGATGTCCAGCCGAGGTATCAATCTGGCTGTCCATCTTCCTCGCGGGTCCCTCGTCCAAGAGTCTTGCCAGGAATCTAGACTTCGAGTCCTGGCAAGCTCTCGGTATTTCTCCCTGTCCTCCTCCAGGCTTTGGTGGACGAACTTGCGCTCCTGGGCCAAAAGGTCGATTGGAATGACCCCGGCTATTACTAACGCCGCTGGCTCCGAGACCGTGCGGTAGGAGCTGGCAATGCGAAGGGCCCCTCTTCGCTGCACTGCGGCCATACGTTTTCGGTACTTTTCGTACCGCAGCGCATCAGCCCAGACTTCGGCACCGTAGAGCATTATTGACTCGGCAGTGCGCAACAACAATCGTCGCTTAGAGGGTCGGGGGCCGCCAACATTGGCCATTACCCTGCTCAGCGATGTCACTACGCCAGCTGCCTTGTCTGCTCTACACCGGATCTCGTCCCAGAAAGTGAGCCTCGAGTCTAGGCTCACCCCTAGGTACTTCACCGATGCCTTAGTCTGGACCGTTGCCAGCCCTACCTGCATATCCGTTATCAACGGGATATGCTTCTTCGTCAAAAGCACGATCTCGGTTTTAGCCAGCGCTAACTCCAAGCCGTGGCCATCCATCCAGGAGCGCACCCGACGCATTACCTGGTTGAGTAGCATTTGCGCGGCATCGACATTCCTGCCGATAATCACGGCAGCGATGTCATCCGCATACCCAACCAGGAAAGTGCTCTCAGGCATTTCCATCCTGAGGATCCCGTCATAAGAAATATTCCAAATGTCAGGACCCAGGATGGAGCCTTGGGCTGCCCCAGCCGTTATCTCACGGCTGGTTGGACCATCCATGGTGGTGTACATCAAGGAGCGGGCATCTAGGTAATCCTCCATGATCTTAAGGAGGTATTCCGGGATGTTGAAGTCCCGCTCCATCGCTTTAATCGCGTCACACCACCGCACCGAGTTGAAGGCGTTCTTCACATCCAGTGTTACCAGTAGACAGAGGGGCGGGAATAATGATTCCCACGCTCCGTGCCCCTGGCAGCCTCGACTACCTCCTGGATAGCGTGTATCGTCGACCTCCCTTTCCGAAAGCCATATTGCCTTTCAGAAAGGTCTCCAGCAGCTTGAAGTGCTGCGTGGAGGCGAGGACGAAGAAGCTTCTCCAGAAGTTTGCCGGCTGTATCCAGCATACACAGGGGTCTGTATGATGATGGACTGTCTACTGGTCCCCCTTTTCCCTTGTCGATAAGTACAAGCCTGGCCTGCTTCCAGCGGGCAGGAAAGATCCCCGCCTGCAAGCAGGCGTTGTACATCTCAAGGAAAAGGTCTGGATGTCCTTCAACTGCTGCTTTCAGCACCTCTGCTGGCAGACCGTCAGGGCCTGGCGCCTTTATAATACATACATATTACAATAATAATAATAATAATAATAATAATAATAATAATAATAATAATAATAATAATAATAATAATAATAATAATAATAATAATAATAATAATAATAATAATAATAATAATAATAATAATAATAATAATAATAATAATAATAATAATAATAATAATAATAATAATAATAATAATAATAATAATAATAATAATAATAATAATAATAATAATAATAATAATAATAATATAATAATAATAATAATAATAATAATAATAATAATAATAATAATAATAATAATAATAATAATAATAATAATAATAATAATAATAATAATAATAATAATAATAATAATAATAATAATAATAATAATAATAATAATAATAATAATATAATAATAATAATAATAATAATAATAATAATAATAATAATAATAATAATAATAATAATAATAATAATAATAATAATAATAATAATAATAATAATAATAATAATAATAATAATAATAATAATAATAATAATAATAATAATAATAATAATAATAATAATAATAATATAATAATAATAATAATAATAATAATAATAATAATAATAATAATAATAATAATAATAATAATAATAATAATAATAATAATAATAATAATAATAATAATAATAATAATAATAATAATAATAATAATAATAATAATAATAATAATAATAATAATAATAATAATAATAATAATAATAATAATAATAATAATAATAATAATAATAATAATAATAATAATAATAATAATAATAATAATAATAATAATAATAATAATAATAATAATAATAATAATAATAATAATAATAATAATAATAATAATAATAATAATAATAATAATAATAATAATAATAATAATAATAATAATAATAATAATAATAATAATAATAATAATAATAATAATAATAATAATAATAATAATAATAATAATAATAATAATAATAATAATAATAATAATAATAATAATAATAATAATAATAATAATAATAATAATAATAATAATAATAATAATAATAATAATAATAATAATAATAATAATAATAATAATAATAATAATAATAATAATAATAATAATAATAATAATAATAATAATAATAATAATAATAATAATAATAATAATAATAATAATAATAATAATAATAATAATAATAATAATAATAATAATAATAATAATAATAATAATAATAATAATAATAATAATAATAATAATAATAATAATAATAATAATAATAATAATAATAATAATAATAATAATAATAATAATAATAATAATAATAATAATAATAATAATATAATAATAATAATAATAATTAATAATAA